>NW_015505884.1:61280-91191 GCF_001515645.1 Sinocyclocheilus grahami | reverse complement strand
TCAGACCAAGGCTGCATCTCATTGCTAGTTTTACTTGATCTTAGTGCTGCGTCCGACACTATAGATCATGACATACTCATAGATCGATTACAAAACTATACAGGTATTCAAGGGCAGGCTTTTAGATGGTATAGCTTTTACCTGTCCGATCGCTACCACTTTGTTTATTTAAATGGGGAGTCATCTCAGTTATCACCAGTAAAATATGGAGTGCCACAAGGATCTGTCCTAGGTCCTCTGCTATTTTCAAAATACGTGTTGCCCCTTGTTAATATTATTATACGGGATTAGTTTCCACTGTTATGCTGATGATACTCAACTATATATCTCAATAAGACCAGATGAAACTTCTAAATTATCTAAGCTAACAGAATGTGTTAAAAATGTCCAAAGATTGGATGAGCAATAATTTTCTCCTACTAAATTCGGATAAGACAGAGATATTACTTATTGGACCAAAAAACAGTACACAGAATATCTTAGATTACAATTTGCAACTAGGTGGATGTACTGTTACTTCCTCTACAGTCAAAAAGCTGGGTGTTATATTAGACAGGAACTTGTCTTTTGAAAATCATATTTCCCATGTTACAAAAACATAATTCTTCAATCTTAGAAACATTGCCAAGCTACGAAACATGTTACCTGTTTCTGATGCAGAAAAGCTAGTTCATGCATTCATGACCTCTAGACTGGACTATTGTAATGCACTGCTAGCTTCTTGTCCTGCATCTTCAATAAGCAAGCTACAGGTAGTCCAAAATGCAGCGGCTAGAGTCTTTACCAGGTCAAGAAAATATGATCATATTACCCCAATTTTACAGTCTCTGCACTGGCTACCTATTACGTTCTGTATCAGTTACAAAAATATTATTACTTGCCTATAAGGCCCTTAATGGGTTAGCTCCTAGCCTTCTACCACGCTACAGTCCATCACGCTCCCTAAGGTCACAAAACTCTGGACTTTTGGTAGTACCTAGGATAGCAAAGTCCACTAAAGGAGGTAGAGTTTTTTCGCATTTGCCTCCCAAACTCTGGAATAGCCTTCCTGATAACGTTTGGGCTTCAGACACACTCTCTCTGTTTAAATCTATCTCTTTGGCCAAGCATTCAAATAATGCATCTCATAATCTTGTACTGCAGTTAAATCTGATCAAATGCACATTATTATTCTTTAGCTTGGGTTAAGCAAATACATTTTGCTTGGTTGGAACAGCAGCTATGCTAATTATGTCTCTATTTGTTTATCTGTTTTTGCCACGGTAACTAGGATTTACACAAGCTTCAGTCTTGGATCCAGAAAATCTGAGAAGAGATGATGCCAACCCCTCAGAGGACCTCAGATGAGGCCAACCCTGAAACAACATACAGAACTACCAAAGTTTGATTGCATCATATAATAATTGCTGTTAATAGTGTTCATCGTCTGTTTGATTATGTCTTTAATTGATTTTCCGTACATTTCTGCCATATGTACATTAACTGACAGTCACCACTGATAAGCTACTACTAATTATTGTAGAAACTTAATTTTCTGTAAAGTTGCTTTGCAACGATTTGTATCGTGAAAAGCGATATACAAATAAACTTGAATTAAATTGAAATGATTGATTGATTGGTTGGTTGGTTGGTTGGTTGGTTGGGTGATTGATTGATTGATTCATTCATTCATTTACATTTACATTTAGTCATTTAGCAGACGCTTTTATCCAAAGCGACTTACAAATGAGGACAATGGAAGCAATCAAAATAAACAAACGTCAAAAAAAAATCATTAATTTGTTCATTCGTTCATTAATTCAGCTACCCATATGTACATAATTCTGTATTTGTACCACACAGGGAAGAAGACATCTGCAGAAGCCTTGAAAATGTAGTTCCTATACACACTATTCCATATAATTTATCGCAAGTCATTTTGTGGATGTAAAACTAATTGTAATATAGGGTAATTCTGGTACATTCCATCATATTTGAGTCCATTCATTAGTAAAATTACTCTGGGAATGATTTGTTCTTGGTCATTAGGGTGCAGTTGGTGTTACGTCACAGTTTTGTGAAAGTGTTTGGTCATGTACTGATTCTCCCCTCAGTGTGCTAGTTAACCCACACTGTCCTTTAGCCACTTTTAATCTGCTAGCACAAGCTTTTCTAAACACAAAACAAGCCAGTCCCCACATGCTGCTTTAATGACTATCATTATTAATATTATTTAATACCATTCATTACAAGCAAAACTCTTTAACTTGTAAACATACATCACTTTGTGATCAACATTATTAGGCTAAGTGGGTAGCGGATAGTGTAGTGGTACTGATCTAAACTTCATTTATAATTTCATCATTACACAGCATGTGATACTATAGCTCTCCAACATAAAGCATAACCAATCAAAAATGGACAAAGAAATTGTATTGCATCATGAGTCCGCTTTTGTATTCGCTAATGTTGAGTAATATTGATAAGACTGTAATCAAGCCATTAGTCTGGATTAGCCTCAACAGTCCTGTATGACCTCTTTTAGAGTATATTGTCTGTGCGATCATGGGTACAGAGCATTATTATGGCTCTCTTTATTGAATCAGACTCTGGATTCAGTTTGTCAACAGTAGCTGTGTTTACTCTAGTGCAGGCAGCACTGGCTCGTTACTCTTGTATGGATTTTTCTTCCTTTTTTGTTTACTGTGTAACTTAATACGTACATTAGAAGTTATTTGTCTGCACCTGGCTCAGTCATTGCTTCACCATGTGACTCTGAAAGATTCTCATTACAGTAATGAGATACTTTCTGCTGATGCGTAAAACATGTCAAAACAGACAAACAGAATAGTAAACAACTTGAGCAACAGTAAACAGAATGTCCATAGTTAAAGAGCAAATAATGGTTTACCTGTTTCTAGAACAATTATGTTGCAATTACTCAGTAATTGACACAGATGCAGTGTATAGTTAAATATTTTTATTATTATTTTCTTGCAGTAATATAAGCAATCTATAATTCATCTTGATATAGTGAAAGATTAATGGCAGGAGTAGTTTTAGATGGACTGAGTGCAGTGGGTGACACTATGAATTTCTCTGCACAGTGGCTAACTATTCCATCTCATTTCCATATTCTTCACCATCTGATCTCTTAAAGACCAACAGTTGATATGTAGAATCACTTCACTCATTGATGTCCTAAGAACGCATTAGAGACACAGATCCCATGTTTTTGTTTTAGATATGAAAGTAGATATGAAAGTAAAAAGTCCCAGTACTATGGAAGCCCATTTCCACCACAGAATAAATAAACTATGTAATTGTGACTTAATTAATATCTTACCATTCAGATTTTTTTCTCAGAATTGCTACTTTATATCTCTCAGTTCTGAATTTATTTCTCACAATTTAGCAATTCTGCGAGAAAAAAAAATCAGAATTGTGAATTCTGTTAAACTCGCGATACAGAATTGTGAAATATTAACTCAGAATTGTGAGATAAAAAGTTGAAAAAAAGTTACATTGATTGATTGATTGATTGATGTGTTCGCTGTATTCATTTGGCACCCTATAATTGATCATTATTATGATAAAAATGATCCCAAAGTTTGTTTGTTTTTTTCTCATATAATATTTACGTGGCCTATGGATTCTAAAGAAACAGCACAGGATACACAAAATATATTTTAGGGGCTTTATTCTGACGGCTGTCTCTCAGAAGGACAGCAATCGATGGGAGTAAATACAGATAAAAAAAATTAATAAAATAAAGTAAATGTTATGTCTCTGTTTTGCTTATTTGACAAAACTAGAGATTAAGCACTGATTTCAAAATCTGATAAATTCAATACAGGAAGGGTCACAACCTTCATACAAATTCAGTGCTCAGATATCGGAAGATTCAGTCTCTCTGAATTGCACTAGACTGAAATTAAATGGAGTAAAATTAAATAAAATTAAATTAAATATGGTAGAGGCCAGTCCTTGCACGCATCCCAAAACGTGATCAAACCCGATCCACCTCACACATGCAATCCATAAACGTCCTCGCCAAATTCAGAATAATGGCACCAAACTCAGAGCACTAGTTTGCGTTCGCTGCTCTGGTCATACTGAAATCCACGCACATGTATTACATGCTGGAGCGCCGTAAAGCGAGTGTTGCAAACACAATATCTTAAAGGACCCACGCCAAATGTATGCTCAACGTTAAGTTTTGTTAATTTTCTCCACTTGCCTACATTCTCTCCTGCTAAATGTCATTGTCCTCAATGATCTAATACATATTTTTTTACTTCTTTAATGGCCTCCCTAAAGAACACACTCCCCAAGCTTGTCAACACTTGTGAAAAGACTTCAGGACTGAGTGAGACTGCATTACATGCAGACCTCGGTTCATTGAAAGGGTTTGAGTGCACACCCGCATTTGCCCATTTTGTTCTCCTAGGGGTTGGTACAGGCTTCTTCGGCATGGGTTCTTCCACTCTAAGATCAGCACTGGAGTCAAGCATAAATTACTCGGGTACAGTATCCCGTGGTTCAGTATCCTCTTGAATCAATCCGGGCTGATCTGCAAGCACTTCACCTTCTGCCAAAGAGCTTCAAATCTCCTTTGTCTCTTGCAGACTAGGGTAAGTGACTTCTTCTAGCACAACAAAATTAGGATCAGACTGAACTTCAACTTGCTCGGACTCTGCTTTTCTCTCTGGTTGTGTTTTAGGAAGATGGTTCTCATTGGATTCTGGCTCAGGAGCAGAAGTGACACAGTGTCACAAGTCAGCTCGATGAAGTCTTTTGATAGGACCACCCTCAAGGGGCTCAACGGTATATGTAGTACCTTGCACTTCTAGAACTTTGTATACCACAGGACTCCATGAATCCTGTATCTTGTCCCTACCCAAAGGTCGGTGACGTAGATACACTTGTTGACCAACATTGATAATGGGACAATAGACCTTGTCATTCAAAGGGGCCAACCTCTCAGCAGCCTTGTGTTCAGCATATTTTCTTGCCTGTTCATGAGCCTCTCTCAATCTCTCCTGATTAACCACTAACCAGTCTTGCTTTCTGTCTACAGGTTGCTCATGACCCAGCATGGCATTAAGTGGAAGGTGTGGATGGACTCCAAACAGTAAGAAGTATGGTGAGTATCCCGTGGTCGCATGTGGTGTGACATTGTAGGCATAAACCAACTCCACTAGGTGTTCTGGCCACCGCCTCTTCTTTTCAGGGGGAAGTGTGCGCAGCAGATCATGGAGCGTTCAATTAAAGCACTCACACTGAGCGTTACCCTGAGGCCGGTAGGGTGTAGTGCGGGTTTTCTTCACCCCATACATTTTGCACAGCTCAGCAACAACTTCACTCTCAAAATTTCTTCCCTGATCAGAATGCAATCTTTCAGGTACGCCGTATTTCATGAACCATTCCCTTAACAAGATTTTGGCGGTAGTGTCAGCTCTCTGATCCCTGGTTGGAAATGCCTGTGTGAATTTGGTAAATACATCTGTCACGATTAATACATTTTCACGGCCATCAGATGATGGCTCAAGCACGGTAAAGTCAACTGCCACTACTTCAAGGGGTCTTGATGCAAGAAACGGCTTCATAGGGGCATGTATCCTTGGCTGTGGCATCTTTGTTAAGATACACCTCTGACACCTTTTGATCCATTGGTCTACATCATTATACATGCTGACCCAGAAACAACGTTTCCTCAACAGGCCGATTGTGCGCTCAATCCCTTGATGTCCCATATTTTCATGCACACTTTCAAGGACATGTTCTTTTAGACATGCGGGTAAGAGCAGCTGTTGACATTCACCATGATGCTGATCGTTCATAACACAATAAAGCAAACCATCCTGTTCACGGATACTTTTGCACTGCTTAATCAGCGATAATGTAGACTTTGATAGATAAGATCTTTCACAATGGGAAGGCTTTCTCCTCTCTTCCCAGAAGGGTCTGAAAGAACTGATGGTAGGATCGTTCTTCTGGAAATCTGCCAGTTCTGAGGTCGTGTAGCCTGGCAGGGTAGGTGTGCTTCCCTGATTGTCATTGTCTGACTCTCCACCACATTCCAAGGCACGAATCTGTTGGACTCTGTAACACCTTTCGCTAGCAATTACTAAGTCAGGCTCCAGGACCGTCCCTTTACTGATTATGTTACAGATGGCAACACAGTCGTCATACTCATCCGGAATGGTAAGCTCCCCTGCTAAAGGCCGCCTAGAAAGGGCATCAGCAGCTATATTATGTCGGCCTGGGCGGTATTTAACATCAAGATCAAACATAAATAATTGAGCAACCCACCTTTGCTCAACTGCACCAAGTTTAGCTGTTTTAAGATGGCACAGAGGGTTGTTATCTGTGATAGCCACGAACTTAGAACCTAGCAGATAACCACGAAACTTTGAGAGCCAGCAGCTCAAGTTTCATGCTGCTATAGCAACGGTCATTCCTTTCTGCTTTTCGAAACCTCCTACTTGCAAATGCAATTACCCTTTTACAACCACCATGCTGCTGATACAGTATTGCCCCTAGGCCTTCATGGCTTGCATCAGTCTCCAAGATAAATAGGAGACTGAAATCTGCATACCCTAACACAGGAGCAGAGGTAAGTTTTTCTTTCAGAAGCTCAAATGCTGATTGGCACTCCGATGACCACAAAGCACAGAAATCCTTCTTCCTTTGGCCGAACTGGGTAATACACAGACTCACTAAATCATGAAGGGGCCCAACAATTCTAGAAAAACCCTCTATGAACTTTCTGTAGTAACTACAGAATCCTAAGAATGAGCACAGTTTCTTTACTGTGTTGGGGACCTTCCATTCCTTTAACGCCTCAACTTTCCCTGGATCTGTAGCAATTCCTTGAGCTGAGACTTCATGACCGAAGAAGATTACTTCCTGCTGCAGGAAGTGGCATTTCTCAGGCTTGACTTTGAGACCCATTTCCTTTAGCCTCTTAAAGACTATTTCCAACCTCTGCAAATGCTCTGGGAAAGTGGGTGCGTACACCAGTATGTCATCAAGATACACTAGCATGATTTGATTAGATCACCCATTGTAGTCTGCATAAGACGTTGAAACATTGATGGCCCATTACAAACCCCAAAAGGCATTCGGCAGTACTCAAAAATCCCAAAAGGAGTTGTAAAGGCCGTCTTATGTCTGTCACGCTCATGAACGGCAACCTGATGATATCTACTCGCCAGGTTTATTGAAGAGAAGGACGTTGCTCCCTGAAGAGCGTCAAAACTCTCATCGATCCTAGGTAACGGGAATGCATCTCGTCGTGTCTTGGAGTTTAGCTGTCTATAATCAACGTATAGCCTAAGGCTACCATCTGTTTTCCTCACTAGTACAATAGGTGAAGCATAAGCGCTAGTGCTTTCTCTGATCACTCCTTTCTTGAGAAGCTTACTGATATGCGCTCTAACTTCCTTGTACTGAGTGGGTGGGATACGCCTGTAAGCCTGTGTCACTGGGACATCATCAGTTACATGGATCTCATGTTGCACCTTATCGGTGAAACCAAGGTCTTCATCCTCGAAAGCGAACACATCAGAAAACTGCATTAACAGCTCACTCAGCTCTGCTTGCTGCTCAAGGGTACCACCGGTATGGAGCTTGCTGAGGAACTCTTTCGAGCTGTTCTCCAATACCTGATCGATTTTGGTGTTAACAATGATTTCCTCAATATCAGCTGAAATACGCTGGAACTTAAACTCACGTCTCATTTAATTTCAAACTCTCAACGTGAGTTACAGTCCCAAGCCTGATGCGGAAACAACGGTTTCCCCGCGGCTACCAGACAGGGAACAACAATCAATCCACCTGGTAACGGTACATTCAAGGGCTCTAGCAGGTAGTCAGATGTGCCATCACGTGACATATGTTTTGTGATTTTAGCCATCACTGTCGCAACTGAGGAAGCAGGTACGTGTACCATGTCTTTTCCAGCTAAACGAATGGCTGTCCTATTCTCTTGGCTACTGGCATGGTGCAGTTGTTGAAATGCCTCCCTCCAATTAGACTGCAAGTTCCCACCAAGGGTGGTGTCAAACTTTGCATGTACTAGTTGTCTGCATCTGCTGATAATGTTCATGCCAATTAGCGCTGGTACAAGAGGGGAGTTCAGTGTGTCTCTTACTACAAGGAAACCGCATTCAGGAAGGGCAACACCCATGGTGTCAACTTTCAACTCAAGGTAACCGAGATAAGGTATGTCCAAACCATTGGCAGCAGTTATCTTTAGCCAGTAGGCTGTTGAAAGCATATCTTCATCCTCACTAAACAGGTGTTCCCTGAAGAACCTCTCAGAAATAGTGCTGACTTGGCTCCCTGTATCCAGCAGACAAGCAGCACTCACTCCATTTATTTTGAGATTAGCAACAGGACATTTTCCCACAGCACGTTCAAGTAGTCCACACTAGTTGAGCCAATCGACTGGCTCACAGCAACCGAGGGTGGGCGTTTCCCTGGGGTCCAGAGCCAGTAGCTTGCTTGGTAGCAGCCTGTTTGTTTCTTTTCACGCACCTCTTAGCAATGTGTCCCACACCATTACACTGGAAACAAATTGGCTGCCCATCATCTGTAAACCTTGGCTGTACCTTGGGGTTGCGTTGGATTACAGGCTCTGACTTAATGCACTGTGTGGTGAGTTTCTCCACAGCTTGAGTTAGCTCTCCTATAGCCCTTCCTTGTTCTGCTACGATTTTCAAAACTTCTTCAAGACTAACTGTTTTTGTTTCAGGTCCAACGGCAGCACACTGGGCTTCAACTGTCTCAGACACAACACTTCGATTGCTGATTACTTTTGGGACACGAGGCTTGTGATCTTCTAAAGACCACATGAGAGCTTCATCTCGCACTTCAATAAGTGTTGACTCTGGCTTGTCTCTAACCAGCTTCCGAAGGTCTCTCCTAAGGCTAGCGTCTCTAATGCCCTCAATGAATTGGTCTCGAATGGCCATACTCTCATTTGCCATTGCATTTGGTGATTGTTTCTGGATGGAATTCAAAATCTGGGACAGTGCATGCGAGTAGGCACGAATATCCTCCCCTTCTATTTGTTTACGGCTATAGAAGGTTTGCAATAACTGAGATACACTGCGCTTTTCTCTGAAAGCTGCTCTCAGATATTCAAAAATGTCACATGGTTGTTTTGGATCATTCCCCATTCGCATTCTGATCTCCTCTAAAGCTGCTCCCTTCAGAAGTGAGAGGACAAAGTCTAACTGGTCCTCTGTAGTCTGACTTCTAGCAGGAATCACCCTCTCTACTTCTTCAATAAACTCATCAACATCTCTCCCAACTTTGTTAAAATCACCACTGAACGGTTGAATGTGACGTTCTCTCGGTACATAAATATATGACCTGGTTGGCTTTCTGCTCAAGTTAGTAATTGCTGAATTTTTGTCCGTGCATGTCATGCCTATTACTACTTGCACCATGTTCATCCCCATACTCAGCACCCTGTAAAACTGGAGCCTCATCTGATTGTGACATTTTGTAAAATTTTCTTCAGTTTAACAAAATGAAAACAGTTGTTTTGATCAAAAATAGTCTCTGAATCAGTTCGAAATCATTTTAAAGTCAAAGGATATGTTCTCAACTGTTCATAGAATACTTCCGTCTTCCCTTTCAGACAGTCTCTTGATAGGTGTCTCCTCAGAAAGCACGCTGCAGACCTCAGTGGATAAGGCACTCTCTTCTTCCTTTCACCTAGCAGTATCGTCACCTCACCAGGTCACCTCCAGCCGGCCGACGTCTGTTCGCTGGACAACTGCACCCAGGAAGTTAGCCTCCACTCTGTTTTCCACTGGCACCTATCTTCACCTCTACCGTATTTCAAAATGAATAAAAAAATAACCTATAGGCTCCCTACAGTCAGATGCCCCACTCCTGGTACCAAAATGTGGCCTATGGATTCTAAAGAAACAGCACAGGATACACAAAATATATTTTAGGGGCTTTATTCTGACGGCTGTCTCTCAGAAGGACAGCAATCGATGGGAGTAAATACAGATAAAAAAATAATGAATAAAATAAAGTAAATGTTATGTCTCTGTTTTGCTTATTTGACAAAACTAGAGATTAAGCACTGATTTAAAAATCTGATAAATTCAATACAGGAAGGGTCACAACCTTCATACAAATTCAGTGTTCAGATATCGGAAGATTCAGTCTCTCTGAATTGCACTAGACTGAAATTAAATGGAGTAAAATTAAATTAAATTAAATACGGTAGAGGCCAGTCCTTGCACGTGTCCCAAAACGTGATCAAACGATCCCGATCCACCTCACACATGCAATCCATAAACGTCCTCGCCAAATTCAGAATAATGGCACCAAACTCAGAGCACTAGTTTGCGTTCGCTGCTCTGCTCATACTGAAATCCAGGCACATGTATTACATGCTGGAGCACCGTAAAGCAAGTGTTGCTAACACAGTATCTTAAAGGACCCACGCCCAATTTATGCTCAACGTTAAGTTTTGTTAATTTTCTAAACTTGGCTACATTTATATAATACTCCTGGTTTTCTGAAGGTCAAGCACCTCCTTTCACTGACAATTTGTTCAGTAAAGGAAAAAAGGAAATTTTTTGGCCCTATTTGATACTTTGCTCGTGGAAGTGCCAAATTAACTGCTGATAAAATTAATTAATTAATTTTAAAAAAATCACAGTTCAACCACTTCCAAAAAGGGGAGATTTCCCCAATGAGCAGCGCAGAGTCTGAAGACACAGCACATAAGTCATCAGGGAGGAGGTAATTTATTTTCCCTGCGTTTAATATGTCACAGCCCAATGCTTGTGTGTCTGTGGTGTGCGAGCTGCTTGGCACAGGCCGCTGTCGTAGCCGGCTGCCTCCTCCACCGATACCTGTGGTGTTCTTCATGGTTCAGGGGCTCCTAATTTAAATAGGAAGTTGCACATATTTCACAGAAACACTGGGAGTGGGGTGAGGTAGGGGGTGCTTTAACACAGGATGGGGCAGATGATGTACTACTGCATGACGTGTGGATGATCCCTCCGAACGTGCCAGAGAGGGTCACGGATCAGAGCGGGCAGAGGTGTAGCGCGGCTACAAATGGCAAAGCATGCTGGTAGCCGGCAGGAGCATGCTGATGGGCCATAGCCTGCTCGGAGTGTTCAGCGAAGCACTGGGAAATATGATGGTAATTCACTCACCATGCACCCAAACGAGTTCTTCCTCCAGTTATACTTGATTCACAGTGTTCCACTCCACTGCAACCATCCAATAATATGCAGGATTTAAACATGACACAACCTTCAAAATAAATAAAATAATAATCAGCAATCAGTGAATGTAGTTTAATCCCTTTTTATCACCGTGTTCTAGCAAAATTTAAACATACTTGTCTTGTAGTAGATTACATATATAATTTTTATTTTATTTTTTTACTGACCAGAATAAATATGGGACACATTCACATTTTCCACAATAAATGGTTAAAGACACAGTTGTTCCTAGTTCATCAATATTAATTTTTAAATGTGCTAATTTAACCATAGCACTAAAAAAAATGACTTCAAAACAAATTTCACTCAGATATTGTTAATACATTTTGTAAATAATTACTAATGACAAGTAACACATTGAATTGAATGTGAAAATCTGAAGTAGGACTGAAATAGTATTTTCTTGTAAATTTTAATTTAACTGAAATGTTCCCTTCACATTTTATTCTCTCATTGTTTCAAATATTCTCATTATTTAAAATATTTGTATGCATGAATCTGTTTAGTATTTTTGTGAATTTATGCTCTTAATCATTTTTACAGTGGTCAGCAGTCCCAGCTGACAAACTTTTTGTTTGCCTGATTATCTCAGTGAACTTGGATGCTAGCCCCCCCCCCCCCCCCTTCAAATGAAAAAAATAATAATTTGAAGAAGACAAATCAGGAACCACAACAGGCATAGTTTGTTTTTATTATCAGACAGGAAAAATGATCTAAACACCATATAAGAAAATACAAAGTAAAAAAATACTCCCCAAAAAATTATTGCTCAAATATATTTGCAGGGACGCAGGCTGTGCACTTAACATTTTCCACACAAATAGAGGACGCCGATGTGAATGTGCAAATAGATGATGACAGTTCAAACTTGCTTGAGAAGGGAAATATTCAGTGTTACAACTGTACTCGGTCTACACATGGTCAAAACGGGATCGAAGATGCTCTCTCGCATTATACAGATATGAAATAGAAGCCTCAAACTAAACTGTAATTTCATTATCAGCCCCCTCTGTTGTGAGCTAATATTGCACTTTCAAGTTTAGCCGTTTCATTTGAAGCAACTGCACCTAAAATCATTTAAAGGTCCTTTACTCTGGTCTAAAATAGCACAGTAACCCAATCAATAGATTGCACCTTGCCTCATGTGGCACAGATAATCTATTCAGAGCTGTATCTCACTGGGCTCTCTGCTCAGACCAATATTTATCTGAGCTCAGAATCAGCATCATCTCTTATACTGAACACGCGCACACATAAATACAAGTACACCAACTAGGCCGGACCAAGCTAGCAATGACCTCTGACATGGTGACCTGTTGTCTGATGGCCCATCGATTATGTCTGGGCTTTACTGTGTAATTGCTGGATTGTAATTACATTACATTTTATTTAGCCCGTAATATGGACTTTTTTTTAAAGATGCTTTGACTTTTACCTTTTTGTTTTGTGTGACATTTTATTGTCCAACTGTTTCAAAATTTTATTTTTTGTTGTTGTTGCTGTAGTATTATACTGTATTACTCACACTGAAGCAGCAATACTAAGTCAGACAGAAAAGTTATCAGGCATGTCTCTGTCTTACCCTCAAGGACCCCTTTATTGGGACTTAGAATTTTCCATTAGGCACAGAGGGCTTGGTTCCCGTTGCTATGTTTCCGGGCTCATTGACTGCGTAACCATGGGGAAATGAGAGACAAAGCCTTGCATCTTCTGGCGGGAGTTGTCATGGGAAACTCGGGGTTCAGGTCAATGATTAGCAGATTTGAAATCAACTTTGTAAACTATAAATTGGATGAAGGAACCTGTGAAGTATGCTGCATTTTTATTTATTATTTAGTTATTATTTTTAAGCATGATTAAAATAGAATGCCATTATTTTATTGAATGCTGGGTGCATATTTGGTACATCTGTGCACACTTTGTGTACATAAAGAGAGATTTTAATCATCTTTAATCTCTCTGGTATCATCGCAACATGAAATAAAATAGAATTTAAAAAATAACAGAAAACATTTTCATACCACTGGTAATAAGTATGAAAACAGAACTTCCAGAAGGAGAATTAGAAAAGATTATGTTCTGTTGAATCTCTCAACTCGACATGAAGTTGCGAAACCTTTTTGCTGTGGTATTAAAACTGAAACAGCGGTTCTTTGATGTTGGCCACTGATGCTGCTGTGTAAGACTTCAAAACCTTAGCGTAAATTGAGTTTGTTGTGTATACAAGCACCTGCCAGATTTAATATTGAACGGATGATCCAAAATGGATTTTTGATCCCAGTAAAATGAGGAAAGATGTCTGAAACAACAGGAAAAGGGAGGGGGAAAATCTATAGCCCACCAAAGCTGATATTTCTGCTCCCAGGTGAATATATATGTTCTCGTCCTTCTGTGTTTCCTTTTGATAGGCGGGTTTCCATGTAAAGAAAAACCTATAGGTCTGACCTTCTTACTACTTTGCCTCTGGCTATTCACAGATTGCATGTTTTTTTGTATCTCATCCTTAGGGGGTCATCCGAATCAAACCGGCATAAATATTTCACTGCATTTTTCCTGCTCGTTAATACACTTGCTGTGTTTGACAATAAAAATGATGTCTGTTTACATTAGTGGTTAAATATTTAAATGTCCAAAAATGAAATTAGTTATCATTAAAGCACTTATTTTTTTTTTATTGGTTTGGTTCTATTTTCATAAGAAAGGAGTACATTTTCAAAACTTAGTACAACACTTTAAACTGATCACACTTGTAATACCACTAGTCATTCTTTCAAAACCTGATCTCATGATTTCATTGTAGTTGCACATATTTTCATTCCACATAATCATTGTGATATGTATTGAGAACATTTTGTTTAATCACCAAAACACAACAGTGAGATCTTTTTTCCACTAGACATTAAACCTACAAACCGTGTTAATTTTAAAATCACTTTTACACACACACAATGACTATGAAAAAGTTCATATTTAAAACAAGAGAAAATGGTCAAAAGTAACATGCAAGAAAAAAAAATGCAGAAAAATATGGCATTGACAGCTACAGAGTTTATAAATGAAGCATTGAACATTTGTTGAATATAACGCAAGATCAAATTTGACTTTTTTGGCAAATTTTATAAAATAGTTGTACAATTAGTTAATAGTTAAAGTTCTCTACAAACTATTCTGGCATGACAGTAAATACTCTAACATTTATCAGAAAGTGAGAAAGAATGGGAGCATGTGTATTTAAAAAAAAAAAAAAACATTTTATTTTACAACAATACTGTAGTTGCTTGTGAAAAAAAACAAAACAACCTGAAAATGTAGACCTGAAATTCACATTAATTATCAAGCCGGTCTGCAATGTTTGGCCATAAATTTATCAACATCACAGTGAAGCTCTTCATTGTTCAGGCACCACGGGAAAAACCTTCTGGCATGACGAATCCAGGCTTGACATTGCTACATTGGTGCAGTTAGATCACCACAAGCTTCATCCATGGCTTGAAGGGTGACATGCTCATGGGGATGGCGATCATACACCTGCCACCTCCATGTAGAGAAGAATTCCTCAATTGGGTTGAGGAAAGGAGCGTATGGGGGAAGGTAGAGGGTCATGAACAGAGGATGTGTCCAAAACCATTCCCGAACCAGCTCTGCATGGTGGAAACTGACATTGTCCCACACAATAACATCTTCACCCTGACAGGCCTGCTCAAGCTCATTTAGAAAAGCGATCATGTGTTCAGTGTTGTATGATCCTAGAACTGGTCTACAGCCTACCACACCATCTTCAGATACAGCTGCACATATTGAGATATTTCCCCCACGTTATCCAGGCACTTGGATGGTTGCCCTTTGGCCAATAAGGTTATGTCCACAGCGTCTGGTTTTTGCCATATTGAAACCGGCCTCATCAACAAAAATATACTTGATGATTCACAGCAGCGTCCCGCTCCATCACCCTCTAAAATAATAATTTGGTTAGCTCCTTTACAAATAATAGTTGACATTGTTAGTCAGTACTGTAAATTGCATGTCATGCAGTACACCAATTTAGTGTTGCACCTGAACATATTCTGAACGCAGTCGTTTTACCCGGGCATGGTTTCTCCCAAAAGGCACCCAGTAAATTTGTTTCATAGAAACCTGGTGCTTCTTCAAAAAGGCGGGCAATAGTTGGAAGGCTAATTGATGGCACATTGGCAAAGCGGTCATTGCTGTTCTCAATAGCCTGCTTGATTTCAGACAGCCGTATGTCATTCCTTGCCCTGACCATTTTCACCACAGTTAACTCCTGCTGGTCAATCAAAACACGCGACCACCACCAGGTCATCTCCTGTTAATTCTGAGAGGACAACAGTATGCGGTCAATATTTTACTATTACAAATAACAAACTGTGACAATTACATGTTGTTCTTCTATACAGTAATGCCATTACTGGAACAGTACTATATTGTAAAAGTATAGTGAAATTACTGTAGCAGACTTACCGGTTTTCTTGGTGAAAAGTTCTGATGATAGAGCCGACAGTTGACCTTTGGAAGTTAGGCTGAATTAACCTGGCAGCCTCTGCCATGGTAAGGCCTCTGTTAACCACATGGTCAGCAATGATGGCCCGTACTTCATTAGAGATGATGGTGCGCTGTCTTCTGTCTACATTTCTCTGAAGACCACCTCTTTGTTGAGGAGCACCACCACCTCTTTCTCTTGGTCCATGTCCACCTCTCTGTTGAGGAGCACCACCACCTCTTTGTCTTGGCCCACGTCCACCTCTCTGTTGAGGAGCACCACCACCTCTTTGTATTGGCCCACGTCCACCTCTCTGTTGAGAAGCACCACCACCTCTTTCTCTTGGCCCACATCCACCTCTCTGTTGAGGAACAACACCCCCTCTTTGTCTTGGCCCACGTCCACCTCTCTGTTGAGGAGCACCACCACCTCTTCGATGCAAGTTTCCGCTCTCTTCAAGTTTATCCTGCTCCATGTTTGAACATTGCAAAATCTCACACACAGTTCTACTTATATGGTATCTAATTGTGATCATCAGGTGAAAATAATTAGTAATTGGTCTTTCTTTTTCTGAAAGCTCTTGCAGCAATTTGTAACTTACAAATTATCAGACAACAATCAGACAAGTTGAAAATCTAAATGATAGACAAATGTATTAAACTGAATGATAAGAGATGCAAATCAAAAGTTTGATAGTAATACCTTTATGAAAGGCAGTTACTGTGAATAAAACATTTATATAGATGAAACACTTATTTTGTGTAGTGAAAAGGATATTTTGTGATTATGTGTATTAACACAATTGAAAATATTCTGAAATGTTTTAAAAAAGTGCATTTTTGATGATCTGTTGTGATATAAATACTAAGAGTTTTGAAAATGTACCAATTGCTTGTGAAAATTGTGCCAAAGCAGTTTAAAAAAAAACTGTAGCATAAGATCTGAACACATATTAGCTGTGTTTACATATGTATAAATCTTTTTTTAGTGTGAGGCAGAGATAAAATTTCATCCAAATGAAATAAAATACAGAAAGTCTTTGGAGATGTGTCTGGACATCTGGTAGCCATCTCAGAGTAACTGGAGCAACGCCAAGGGTACTCAAAAATTAAAATGACTTCATTATGAAGGTGTACTCAGAGTGAATATAACTCTGAGTCTGCATGGCCAAGTTTATCCAACCCTCAATGTAATGGCAGTTTGGATTCCTCGAAATTCCAGAAGCCAAAGTTCACTCACAGGAAACCGAAGACACCTCAAGCTGTAAATCCACATACTTTAAACAATAAAAATACATTTATCCTGCGACTATCGTACTGGTGTTATGAGAAAAATCTGAACCAATTCCAGTGTTTATTTATATAAACGACACATATTATTGGACATTAATTAAATAGCCACTTAGCGGAGATGAAACAGTACTCAAAAACTCTCTCCAGTGTGTCAAAATGGGCAGTCCATTAGACAAATAGTATGAAACGACTGAAGAGCCGCATGTGTAGATGAGAGGCCTGACGAAGAGCCATATTGTCACTGTCGGAAGCTTGACAAACACATTATGGGAATAAACTCTTGGACTCAATCCATTTTGTCAATTCGGCTGTTGAAACAGTTCACACAAACACATGCTCAGAGTAAAGTGAAGTCACGCAGGTGTCAGTTCAACTAGCTACCAGATACTGGATAGTCAAAATCTCTCATGTTGGACAATTGCATTGGATTAAAAAGAGTCGGGACGCAGTGTATTATCCCACAATAATTAGTCTCACAATGGAAACACTGGTGTAGCTATGGTTAACTGCACACCAAGATCTTGTTTTGGTAAAACGTCAGATTATCTTCTGATATGTTACATTCAAAGCATAGTCATTTATTACATTACATTACATTATATTACTTTTGGAAATACTAAAACAGATATAATACGCAATGGCTGCATGTGGAAAAACATATACTTACAGTACATGACACCATGAGGCAGAAGTTATATATTGAAAATATTGTTCCAAGTAGCTCTTTCTTGTTTAAAAATATTGTTGTTTCTCATTATGAGCTGTTCCATGTACACCTGACAATACAAATTGCCTATTTAAAACAATGTCTTATACTTACGTACAGTGACTGTAATTGCAAACCTGACTGAGATATTGACAGGAAAACAGACTGCTGGGAATAAATGGACCTGCGACTTGTTTTTCAGCGATTGTAAACAGGGTTACCATCGGCAGCTCGCAAAGGAAAGCAGACACAAACAGTCTGCTCTGAACAGGCTGCACGAAGATTGAAATCTCCTTTAATGATCTGCTGTAGTTGAAATTGTCAGCTACAGCTGGGCTAAAGCAGGAGAGAACTGGACAAATAAAGAAGCTCAATGAAAGCAGAGTGTCTGTCAGTACACATTGCCACGATTCTGGTTGGATTTGCATAATTATCAAGCTTAGTCGAGATATAAGACACAATATAGGAAATTTTACTTTTAAAGGTACCAGCTAATAAAGAATATCCCTCTTGAGGGCTGAAAGTAAACTCGACTGTCGCATCCAAACCCTGTAATTTTTCTGACACATCAACACCTTTGAATGCGGTGTAATTTTTCACGAGCTAGAACCGAGAGTTTGTTTCCTGATGACCTACAGCTGCAATCAGTTCAATCAAACACTTTGCCTTTATTAGGAGTCCAAAGATGTCCTGAAAACAACCCTGAATGATGTGTTTAGAGGGCAATTAATGGCACCTGACTGTTTCAGTGAGGGACAAGCAATTCCTGCCGCAATCCATCTGAAGTAATTATGCCACGGGGCTGAAAGAGCCATTTCTTCTCTCCCCACCTCTCGCGCAGACAGAGGAGGCTGCCGTGATGGAGCGGAGTAGGACAAAGCCAAGCGTTCTCTCCAAATGATCCACTACCGTGTTTAACGGCTGCTTTTCTACTTTGTAATATTAATGAAGTTCTCCACTTGGCATCCTCCACCTGTGCTCCTGAAGAGCTTCCTGAAGAGGATGAGAGGAAAAGGCAAATGGCACAGATGAAAAAAGTAACATTGTGATACATTTTTCTTTCCAAAATATTTGGTGTCAGCTATTTATCAGGAGAAGCCAGTAAATCATGGATGTACGAGTGAAGATCGAAAGCAATTACCATTAGGGCAGTGGTGGTGCGCACAGGCTCCCTGTGCCCTGTGTCTGAATCTCAATGCTCTTCAGAGTGTGTGTGTGTGTGTGCACTTTAAGCATGCGATCAATATGGCCAAGCGGTTAGCGTCCAAGAACTCCCTTCAAGTGCTTTAGTACAGCGCAGCCCCGGACCCTTCCTCCACAAAAAATGTCAATTAATTTCAGCGTCGACTATTCTGGGGGAAAAATTGTTCTTGTGAAACATTATTGACATACTTTAACCCACATTTCCAGCATCCAAAGCGAGAAAAGTCAATTCTCATTTGGAGACAGCAGTGATGCTTTTCCCCATGGACTGTCCATGTGGCAGGATTACGGAGGTTGCCGGTTGGGGTTATAGGGTCGGAGGTCACAAGGCTACTCCTGGTCCAAGGTCAAGGTGACAGTGGGATATCAGACCGGCCCTCATCTGCTTCGGTAGCTTTGTAGCCAATCAATACCATTAAAAAGTCTGACTGATCTATTGGTCTGCCCCTCCTCTTCCTCCCTTTCCTCTGTGTCTCTCTTTCTATGTTCACTTGAAATCATTCATTTCTCCTCTTGTATTATTCTGACTATGTTACAGGTCTCATCTAGATAAAGCCCGGGAGCAGATGGACAGCCCCGGCAAGATCAGTCCTGTATTGTTTAAACAATGTTTTATTAAGCCTCTGCTCTCTTTAATATTTACATTGGTGCATTTGAGAGTCTGAGGCATCATGAAGCAATTACACACATGACCAAGCCGATAGCCACAGAAATAGCGAAGGCCTTTATCATTGCGGCGAAAAGAATATTAGCTATTCTCTGGCACTACCACAGATGTAGTTTGCATTTCAATTAAACAGGAGGAAAATACTGGTCTTTTCTTCAAAGTCTATGTCAATCGTTACTGCAGCATAAAGCGTGGAGGGCAAGTTGGGTCTCAGTGCATTGTGGTGGCATACGGAATTAAACAAGCAGGGAAACACAAAAACCTACACCAGTGTCCGTCATCTTCAGTTGTATTGTACACATTAAGTACAACTTCATCTGAAGCCTCCCCTGCACTGTAGAATCACATCTTTTCAGTGTCCTTAATGTGACATTCCATAACATAACATTATAAATACTAGTAAATCACCTAATGTTTAGATGTAACTGTTTATATGTAAGTTATAATCTTAAACATTTAACCTGATTATTTTCACAATATAATTTTGGTATTATTTTGTACAGAACAATGTATTACAAAATCACTGCTTCGTTATCGGATGCCCGTTTGAAGTGTTTAATCAATGAGGTTCAAGCTTCAAGGTTCAAGGGCATCAAAAGTGTAAACAGGGTTATGCTTTGTTTTAAGGTGATATTGTTACAGTGTAATTACTCAAATAATTTCCTCTTTGAATATAACATCTATACCAACTGAATTGAAATTCATTGTCTGCAAATCATGCCAACACTTATGTTTGTACAATGGTTGTGCACCAGGGTTGTTCCTGAATTAAAGTAAATGCAAAAATATATACTCTGACTGTAATTTTTTTACTATAAATGCCAAATCAAGACAAAATTAGAACTTGAAGTCTGTATGTATAGTGTGTAAAGTGTAAGCATTAAGCTATATCTTCAATTTACATGTAATTTTGTGGCTGTCTTGCAGGTGACTGCACAAGTCTATCTCATGCTACAATTACTCCAGAGCACTCATAGATCTAAGACAATTTTCAAGTGCTACTTAAGTTATGATGCTTTTGGGAAACAGCCTGTAATTCTAAGATGATCCATACGATCATTTCAACGATTTATTTTGGCTTACAGTGCTTATGGGAAATGCAGCCCAGAAGGTTTTGTTGGTTAAATAAGTGCTGAGCGACCTGGATTGATACTTCAGCTTCAAAAAGAATTATGTGTCCATAACACATGACACATTTCCCAACAGAGAGTGAAATATTTAGCTCCCTCTTCTCCAGGACTTCAGGGAGCGTTGAGGGTTGAGTATGTGTTGCTTTGATAATCAAATTGCCGTGCTCCTCCAAAACACATTACGGAAAGTAATTGCATGAGTTAGAGGTAGAAGTTAGTTTCTCCTGTGTGCTGACAGTGCTGCAAGCGTGGACTGGAATCGGCCCGTGACGACAGATACGAAGTTGGTTGTGTGATGGAGTGTAAATGTTCGTGTGTGTGTGTGTTGTGAAATTGTTTGACAGGGAATTTGAGACAGCAAGACATGGCTCTGAGGAATGTGACACCCTTTGTGACCCGTCATTTATCAGACAATAAACAGCAGGTCATGTGACCACAACCCTTGCATTCCTATTGGCCTCTTAAGCTGATTAGTATGCAGGTGAGAGTGCGTGGCCTCAGCCCCCCATGTTCACTCCATGGAGCCTCCATCTCAATGAATTATCGGCCTTAGCCGTGATCAATTCGAGCAAGCCACTTCCTTAGCACCAGATAGGGGGCAAGAGGCTCGAAGAGTGGGTGGAAAGTTTAACATTTTAGAGTAGCACATTTTCTGCAAAAGCATCACAATAATGGACGGATACAGAGAGAGAGCGAGACGGAGACGGAATGGGTGAGAGGGTGGGGAGAGACACCAGATGTGCTCCGTTTCGGAGCGACTCATTGGATGGCAACAGCCAAGCGTGGCGTGTAGCCTGAGGTGCTAACAGTAAATATTACAATATCACAAGATTCTGCCTGCAAACACCATTTTGTGGTCTCTGAGTCAATTCCCTTTTCTCCCTTGGTGTTGAGCGTTGATGGAACTAACTCTGTGAGAAAGAAAATATATACACCATCCCCATATTTCAAATGTAAAATGCACCAAGAGCTTCTTTGCTGCACATTAGAGTCAACTTAAGTCATGATGCAACTAAGAGTAAATCAACAAGCCACCATAAGGACAGAGATAGCACTTTTAAGGCTTTCTGAGGAATAATGGCAATGCTGGGATTCATGGGATTGCATTTGGCTTCCTGTGGTGTCAGAGCTTTTTTTGTCATTTGGCAAAGAGCAGTAATGTCGTCCCACCATGGGTGCCCGGCAGATGGGCTCCTGTGTAGAGAAATGAGCCGGGAGCAACCTCTATCACTTCTGCTCTCTCTCTGACTTTTTCCTCTCTCTCTGTCTATCTGGCTCTCTCCCTGAGTCCCCTCCCTTTTTCATGTCCTGGGGCTGCTGTATCTCTTCTCTGAGCTGTGACAGTGGGAGCTCTGTGGGAGGTGAGTTGGTCAAGCCAGCCCCAGATGCAGGAGCCCATCTCAGGCTTGTGCTACCGGAAAATCTGCCTCTTCACGCTCTGCTGAGTACACACACTAGCTCTGATGAAAAAGCACCACGGCTGAATCTTCTGGTGGAAAAACATATACCTTGTGATGCTGGCTAGAACTAGCCAGAGGTCCTTTCACAGCAGTGTGTGGGTTCAGTCTCCAGTCTAGCCATAGGTGCGCCGCACACCCCTCGCGGCCTTTCAGTTAAGCGTGTCTTTCTCAATTCTCTCCCAAATATCCACTGCAAGTCTCATGTCATGCATGCGCAGACCACCTCGGCCTTACAGCATCTGAACCAGATTTCCACACGGATGCTATAAGCAGAAAATCCATATACTCATATTGTTATTTGGACAACCCCATCACCAGTTTATGGATTAAAGAGCACAGTTACTAGAATTTCATTTATATAAACCCAATATAATGTAACACTGTGGCCATAAAGCTCTAATTTCTCAGTCCTTTGGCAACTCCAGTAGATTTCTAATGATTTCTGAGTGCAAACAGTTACTATCCACTATTTCACCATACATTTGGAATTCATTAGTACCATTTATAGGTTTGTCACCAAGTCAAGTAATTGAAAGTTTTTTCTTCTTGTTTGGGAACGGAGCTTGTAAATCTGTTCCAAAATTGTATGCATCTCTATACAAATTGAACCAGATGTGTGTTTGGGAATCCCCATTTTAAATGCAATTATATTCCATTTATAGTTTATATTATAGATGTTTAGATTGTATTCCATTTATAGTTTCCATTTATAGGGAAGAGTTGATCCAATCTTCTGTATTGGTCCAATGTGGATGTTTTTATTGGATCAAGTATCGGTCAGCCTTTTAAAGACATTCAGTAACTTTACTTGGGGAACAGATTATTAGGTTGTTAAAATGACTAGTGCAGTAGGTTGTTAAACTGAAGTTCACGGAAACTCTTACCTGCACTGCTGCTGTCAAATGACATTCTCAAATCTACATTTGTGTTACATAAAGGTCTGTGCTTTTGATTAAAAGGACTGTAGTTTATTTGTATGGTATACTATGTTGTTGTAACTTAGTTTGTAGATCGGGAAGAAGGAGGCGGGAACCGGCGAACATTTAAGATTTTAATAATAAAATAAACAAACACAAAATAGCGCAACAGCCCCTCACGGACGACTGTCGTGCACAAACGAAACCAAAACACAAAATAAAGGCCTGGTCCTCTCTCGTCTTTCACTGTCATCACTCCTCCTTTGTATCCTTCCGGAGCTCCTCCGTGAGACTTGAGACCAGTGAGTGGTGCAGGTGTCGCTCATTATCAATTACTCCACCGGCCTCGCTCCGTTCCCACGGCTCTCGGCCCCGCCCCTCTCATCACAGTTGTGTATTTGTTTTCTCCTTATTTATAATGGAGCAGTGTGTAGTTAGCAAATTAATGAGGTTGAGATCATTTAAAACGATCAAGAACAAATATAGTACTGGCATTGGATTGGCATCGGTATCAGGAGATACTCAAGGGTGTATCAAATATCAAATTTATGTTAAAATAGAAATACAAATATTATTCTATTCAGCAAAATTCATTATTCATTTTAAAGTCATTATTAGTTGTTCCTTTCTGAACAAGGTATTTGACACACAGTTGAAGTAACTCTCCAGCAGTTGTTTCAATAAATCATTATTTGTAACCTCACAAATGTATCTTGGAGTGTTCAGTCTTGACAGTCATGTAGTCACTATAAATCAAGACTTCTCACCGACACACTCATAATCACACTCTTCACAACAACAGCACAGTAACCTCAAGAGTGCTTTGTAGAAAAGAGTGTCTCAAAGGTTTAATGCTGAGCCTTCACACACAAACACAATTTCAACCCTCCTTCTCTCATTCTTTCTCATACTCAAGTTCACACAAAAAGTCTTTTGTGATGCAGTTTTCTTTTAAGCACCTTACCTGCTCTTTTTTCATTCTTTTAATATGTATTTTTTTGTCATAGATGAAGGAAAGAGTTTACAGGCACAATTTGTTTCAAAGTCAAACCTGTCTTCAAAATCCCGGTCGAGCCCCCAAATTTTTTCCTGGCCCTTTCTTAATTGATGATTCATGATGTTTTAATGCGATCAGTGTCCAAAGCAATCGTGGAGATAAGTGGTTGGGGAAGGAGGGTTTTTGGAGACGAGACGCCCAGGGTCCTGAGGTCAAACTGTTAAAGTTTCATTTCAGGAAATAAGACCGGAGTCAGCAGTCTCTCTTCAGCAGTGTCAGGCGACTATGGCAGCTTATCAAATTCCCACGCCTTCTGCTTTAAATTACAAATCACTTCCACTGCAGAAACCTTCTTTATTACTCCACAAAGTGCTTATGCTTCAATACAAATAATGGTTTGATTACTTTGTTGTAAATTAATCTAATAAATCAAATTCCTTTTGACTTTTTGCACAGAGATCAAAATGAGTCTAAGTCAAATTTAGGAGCCATACCTTGAATGCTATACTCCATTCATCGATATCTCTTGGGTAGTATAACATATTTAGCACTTAGCTTGTGTGTGTTATGCATACATATGCATACACGATTGCCTGACTTACTGGGCTTTGACAAAGACAAGGACAAAACATGCATTGCTATGCAGATCCTGACTCTCATACCCATGACATGGGACTCATTATTCAACATGCAAGCACTTTCTGACTCCAGTATCTAATCTAGTGTCTTACACATATTCATGAGTGGTAACACGATGCTGTAAGCATTTACACTAACATATGGTCATTTAAGTGTCATTACATGCTGGTTACATCACAAAAGTAAATCCAACCAGTATGCAATCAGGTTAGTCTTCATTTATGCAATCTGAGTACAATTCAGCTAACAGTGTTTGTTTGTAAAAGAATGTTTGAAATTCATACACCTGGACTTATTGTGTGTGTGTGTGTGTGTGTGTGTGTGTGTGTGCGCGCGTGATGGATATACAGTATGTATGTTAACAGGCACCATGTCCCTTCCGGAGGGAGCACTCTTTTTATAATGCCTCTATATATGAGCACACACTCCCTCTCGCTCTCTTTTTCTGTCTCTCCTCTCTAAAAATGCCCTGGGAGATCCTATCAGGCCCACAATGGTGCGACAGCACTGAGGTGTGAAAAAGTAGCCAAAGCAGAACAATTGTACTGCGATTAAGCCTCGGTTACAGTTCATTCCCGCCTCTCTGCCTCTATCTGGAAAATTCAATAGAGTAACCTTAAGAATTTAATTGATGCTGCCAACAGGATTACAAAGCCGGGGCTCGATGGAGGCCAGGGACAGCTGATTAGCAACAGGGTAATTGTTAATTGATTGATGTATCCCCTTACCTCTCTCCATGGGCCTTTTATAAAGTGTTTTGTTTGCAGCCGGGCGGCTCAGTACAGCTGGACAGCGCATTACCATACATCTTCCTTTCCCTGCTTCTCCAGACTCTGAGAGAGCAGGGCAGGACAAAAGACGGCAGTGAGACAGGAGTGGAGGCTGGTCATGAGGGCTGTCCAGTGCCCCATGACTCAACAAACAAAGGCAACTGACAATCTACTGCCACAGGTTTACTAGCACCTTCCATCTTCTCTGAAGTCCTACTTTCGTGGAAGGCAACTCATTTAACCAGTGTTTTTCAGTATCCATTTGAATTTGATTTTGAATTTGCTGAACGTTCTGATTCAGATATCTGGTGAGCTTTTATAAGGATGCCAACCACTCCTATATGTCCCATTTCATCTCATTTGACCCATTCTTTCACTCCCATTAGCATTCTAATTTTAAGTCTCAGTAGCATGTTCATTGGGATTACATGCTAGGATTATATGGATTACATGCTAACTCGGGAGCCTGCACCAAATTGTACAGTGAGGGATCTTTTTTTATAACCTCAGGCTTGTTATTGGAATTTCTGTTTATTTCTGCTTCTGATAGAACAGACACTGTAAAACCCATCTGAATCATGGGATTTTTATGTTGTTATGTTTGTATGTATGTGTTTGCTTTCTTGTTTCAGTGGGATGTAGTCAAGCTTAGGTTAGTTAAGTCCAGTTCAATATATACCATCCCAGCTAGTCTTGCCCTGTCAGGTCTAACCCACCCCAACCAAGCAATATTTATTCCTGCAAGTTCTCCTAAACACCCTCAGAGCCGGCCGTGCCTCAAGGGGATCAATGGATGCTTAATAATGAAGAATTTATTCCGACTTCCTGCTGGAGTTATTGTATTCAGGCTTGATTCAAGGAGATGTTGCTATAGAAGCAGTTTTCCAAATGAAAGGATTGAAAACTTTATAACCTCGTTGGGAAAGATTTTTTGCACTGCAGCTAGTTTGTTAGCACAGCACAGCTAGCACAGCTTTTCAATGAAAGTGATGAGTAAAACTAGATAAACAGACCTATAATCTGAACTTTTTCAAACCTGTTTACAGTGAAACAAAACATGTCAGGGTTGGGCTAAAGATAGTCCTCCCGTAACGCCAAAGAATGCCCTAATTTCACAGCTACATTAATAAAATGCAACTTGTACTGCACGGTCATGGGGGACATGTTTTCAGAAATGCTCTAATTGAAACGGTGGCCGCAGACAGCTTGTTTCTGCACTTGCTTGCAATGAACCATATCTGATTCGTCATTAAGTAATTATAAATGCTAATGCAAATAAAGCACCTTTCAAATGGAGAACCCCTTACGAGAAAATTAATCAAGTCCTGGCGACAGAGCAGCCATTGAGACTGGCAGCTTACGGACCGTCACTAGTCCTTACATGCTGATATGAAAGAGGAGACAGATCTTAATGATCTCTGGAGGATTCCATCATACAGGGTTTTTTATAAAAATAAGGGTCTCTCTTTCTTGTCCTTACTCTCTTTCAACCCCCAACCCACTCTTATGCTTTCCAGTTCACACACCTCCCTCTCTTCTCATGTGCACTTTTGCTTTTAATTTCATTAATAGGTGAGTGGATGAACTGCAGAGAAGTCTCTCTTCTAAAGAAAAAGCAAAAGCATTTTGTAGCAATTACAGAACGATTAAGATTTAGATATTAGAAGCTGATGGCCTATTCCCCCCCCCCCCCCCCCTTCCACCACTTTCTCCTTCTGCTTTAGAACAATTAATACTAAAGCAGAAACCCAAAAGAAAAGAGAAAATGATTAGCAATTATGACAACGTAATGACTAGAATAGTCAAACCTTTTTCCAAAAGATCTTGCTGCATATCATTTAGCCACTTTAGCATGACAATATAGTCTAGCAATACAATGACAAAACTCTCACACAAGAGAAATTATTAACATTGCCAACTTTACAATAACATTAAAAAAGTTGTTGTTCTATTAATTTTCATAACAATGTATGTTTTTAGAAAATATAGGTCCAGTACAGAGGAAACACCTATAGTTTAGAAGTCAGTAGACTAGTTAAGCTGATATTAAATCCCAGTAAACCCATTACATTTATGTTTATGAATTTATCTGGCACTTTTGTCAAAATAAATTAAATGTACCAAATGCCCTATGAAATATGCAACATAGGGTCATTGGAAAAATGTGCCTCTACCTACATTTTTGCAAAACCCACCAAAAAATTTACTGATACCAGGGGCGTTCCCTCCGAGGAGGCAAGGGAGGTAGTGTATGTCTCCTCAAAAATTTAAGTGACAAAATAATCTATATTACAAACATAAATTGCAAATATTACTAAATATAGCATTAAAAGTATAAAAGTCACTCGTTTTTATAAAGTAACACTTTCAATCAGCGACACCCGCAGGTAAAGTTACAGCGGATACTTTCCTCCCTTCAGTCCATAGACTTACAACAGTGACCCCTTTTAGCGTGCCATGACTTTTCTGGGTTGTGATTGAGAATGAATGGGGGAAAGTCACATGAGAGGAGGCAATGTCTCCATCATGCTATAATTGGATATGGTTGGTTATGATTGAATGTGATTGGTTTGTGCAATAAATCCCGCCTGTTGTTTTCGTGCGAGCTTTCGACCTGATTGAAGGCATTATTGACTAATTATAAAGTAAGTAAACAACTCTCCCGCTTAGATACCTCTACTTTGTGTCACATCAAAATAAAACTTGAAATGGTCTGAAAACGTGATGACTGCGTCAGTTTTTAGTGAGCATTCAGCGGGATGAAATGAAAGAAATATCTTCATGTCTGTGGCAGTGTTTACATATCTCTTATGACGATGACCCGAAAATAAGTTGACTATTAAAAAGAACAGCTGAACACCAGTTCACAAATAAAAATTATTGGTAACATTTTACAATAAGGTGTCATTTAATGAGTTAACTAACATGAACAAACAATGAACATTTATTACAGTATGTATTCATCTTTGTTTACATTAGTTAATACATATACTGTTGTTCATTGTTAGTTCATGTTAGTTCACAGTGCATAAACTAATGTTAACAAACACAACTTTTGATTTTAATAGTGCATTAGTAAATGTTGAAATAAATCTTGACTAAGATTAATAAATGCTGTAGATGGCAATTGTTTATTATTAGTTCATGTTAACTAAAGTAGTTAACTAATGTTAACTAATGAAACCTTATTGTAAATTGTTTCCAAAGTATTGTTCAAATTGTTACTGCCTTCAGTTATTATTTTGGAATAAATATAAAACTGCATAAAAACACTATGAAATGTATAATTAGTATTAAAAATATTAAATAAAATACAAAATAATATTAATAAAATACAAAATATAATGATATTTGTTATTTTTTTATGTAATATTTAACCAGGTAAATGTGACAACATTAAGTGTAACAGGACATATGTAGGCCTATATATATATATATATATATATATATATTAGTGCTGGGCAACGATTAACATTTTTAATCACGATTAATCACGTGATTTTCTGCGATTAATCACGATTAATCACATTGTTGTACACAAAATTCAATAATGAATTCAAAAGTAGTGTCCTGTGCAATTGTTTCATTTAAAAGTAATGCTATATGAACAAAAGTGCAATAACATTTGGTTTGCAAACACTTTAAACTGATAAGGTGCTTTTTTACAGCAGTAGGCTATTCCTTTTACATAATACCAGTTTAAATATTTCTTGTAAATCTCAACTTAAACATTAATGTAATCAAATTAAAATAAAACCAAAGCTATTTGCCACTGCCAAGGCATTAACGTTATTACAGAAAATATTTTATAATTTGTTATAGAAAAACAAGTTATGCTCAGAGTCCAGAGCCTCGATCATAACATTATAACAGGCACCTTAGAGACCTGCACTATCGCGGGACCCAACGCGCCAGAGTGTGGCGCGGACAACACTTGATGGGCGAGTGCGAGTAGAGACTCGTGTGTGCGGGATGAGGGAGAATAAGGGTGTACTCACACTAGGCAATCTTAACCGTGCCCGAGCACATTTGACTCCCAAAGCCCCGTTCGTTTCGGGCATGGTTCGTTAAGACATCCCTGGCTCGTTTGGAAGAGGTGGGCCAGAGCGTGGTTCAGTTGGGCTCGGGCACGGTATACATGTAGTGTGAGCGCTAATCGCGCCGGGGCGCTGAACTTCTGATACCTGCAGCACGATTGCGTATATATATTGTGAGAGGGCCATGTGTCACCGTGTCCCAAACGACTCAAAATAATAAACCACAAAGTTAACAAAACGATGTACTCCACTGTGCTGAGCGAGAGCGATTCTCTGCTGTCTTCACGTGCTATCGGAAACTTCCTGTTTCCCACTTATGAAGTCATGTGAGCAATGGGCTTTC
>NW_015505884.1:55716-61039 GCF_001515645.1 Sinocyclocheilus grahami | reverse complement strand
GGCTTTTAAAAAAATAATAATAAATATATATATATATATATATATATATATATATATATATATATATATATCTGCCTCCTCATTTTAAAACACCACCGCACGCCACTGACCTATACATACAATTCAGTGCACTTTCCAGCTAAAAGGACCACTACTGGCAATAAAACATAAACAACTTTTATTCCTTTTCACACAAACTATCATTATGATCATAGTGCTTTTTTGTTTATTTTTGTTTTGTTTTGTTTTGTGAACTAATACATTTTTACATTTGCATTACAGCCCAGACTTTTCCAACGTAGTAAGCTCAGTGGCTCACCTGGTACCTCAATGTACTTGAGTCCCATGACACACAAATCTCAATAAACACATGGCATGGTTATTTCAGTAAATGCATATTTATCTCACATTTGCTTTTTTAATCATTTTCAGTTCGGTTTAGAGTAGGGTTTAGTGTAGGTGTTACATTATTGATAGCATTAACTTTTTAGCTCCCTCACCAGAAAGCAACCAACATAAAACATCAAGAAGCAACGTAATATCATTTTGCAGACATTTTACCAAAGGGATGTTTTTTTCAATGAGCCTGCATTGGAATTGTGATTTATATAAGTGTACTACATTCATCGTGTTCATATATATCCTGAACATACAAATTCCAGTTATCTCATGTTGTTTTATGTTTGAGTATGTTTGCAGAATATAGATACACTCAAAAGAAATGACAACCGGTATTTTAAGTTACTGCATTATTGCTAATCAATATCTGTTTGTAGTAGTGTGAATATGTTTGTACTTGTATATGTTCAATGTGTGGTGTACACGTGTAATTAAGGTGACAGAAACAAACATGCACACACAAACGTGTGTACACACAGACACACACACACACACTTAAGGCTGCATTGATCACACTGCATAATGACACTTCTTATCAAGCCTAGAGCTATAAACCCCTCTCTCTCTCCTTTTTTTCACAGCATTGTCAAAATGGTTTTGCACAATCCAACAGGGGCATTGTGTACTCTTCTCCTCCTGATCTGAAAGTTACATAAAACTTAGATTTCTTTGGGCTTACCTGAGATCAAATATGTCATTTTATCTCTTGTCCTCTTCTTAGAGGTTAGGTTACATCTCTGTGGATCAAGTGTGTCAGGGACTTGTCCTTCAGAGCAACACACGCAGGGTAGCAACACACGCAGGTTAACGCAGGGTAGGAAAAAATACCAGTGGTGTGTGTATGTGATGGTAGTTAAATAGCATCAGTGTAGTAAAAACTCAGCAAAGATGCATAGTCCTGGCAGATATTCACCCTCACTGCCACTTATTGAGTCCTACCTGCCTACCTCACATTGAACTTGCCCTTAGGATGTGTCAGTCAGATGGTCGGGTCGAGGTGGTTGAGTAACCTTCAGCATTTCACCAGTAGGACTGACTGGCCGTTCACTGGAGATCAGGATCTCTGTCTAGACTAAAGAGTAGAGTAAGGCAGAGACATGTTACCAGGAGAAGGACTCTTGACACACACATACACATTTGTTAATGTATCCTTGTTGGGACTTTGCATTGACTTCTGTTGTTTTATATTGATATTTTGTCCCTCTAACCTGTTACCCTGTGAAAGTGGGAAGTGAAAGTGGTGTAAGAACTACAAAAGCTACTCTTTCACAATTATTTTTCCTGCAGTTTTCACCATTTTTTTTTTTTACATTTCAGTCACAAATTGTCATACCACATTGCAATTATAAATACCAGAATACAATATATGTGACTTATCTCCCAAACTTGTTGATTAATATTTGGGCTTCTACAAAAATTGCATGTTTTTAATGTCTACACTCTAAAAAATGCTGGGTTAAATAAAACCCAGTGCTGGGTAAAACAGGGACAAACCCAACAATTGGGCTGTTTTGACCCAGCGGTTGAGTTAAATGTTTAACCCAACCTTCTGGGTAGTAACCCAACCGCTGGCTCAAAACAACCCAATTGTTGGGTTTGTCCATATTTTACCCAGCACTGGGATGTATTTAACCCAGCATTTTTTAGAGTGTATAAAGAAGTATTTCAATTTATATATTCACCACCAGTCATTTTCCTTACTAACGGTCTAGGTGGTATTGCGTTTCCTATTCTCTTTCATCAGGTGAAGATACTCAGGATAGATGGGATTGTTTGTTTTGAACAACTGAACATTATAAATGCCACTTTTTAGAAACACCTGTTTTCATTACTTTCATTAAAACAGGTACATAATTAAGATATAGTCTAAAAATATAGCCCTTCGAGCTCCAAAATATGAAACTCATTTAAGATGTGCAACGTTTTTGCTCTCAGTGTTTATTTAGTATTGTGGAGGGGTTACTCATTAGTTGGGCTATCGTATGAAAGGGAGATGGATTTGGCAGTGAAGAACAAACCCCTGCTGCTCCGGAAACATCGTTTGCTGGACACATCAATTTGTTCCTCTACAGAGAGCTGGGAGCAATTGGCAACGTTCCAGCTCTCTTCTCCCCCTCTCTCTCTTCTCCCCCTCTCTCTCTCTTCCCCTCTCTCTCTCCCTTTCTCTCTCTCTCATCTACATATCTTTGTTATCAGGTTGGTTTTTGTGCGAGCGTTCGGAGGGTTATCGTACCATCTGGACTGAGGCTCCTCGGCGCCTCTCACAAATTAAAACCCAACCTGTAAAATCAGCAAAAGAAACAATAAGCACCTTTAATCTCACACTCCCTTCACCTGCTTTTCAAAAGGAAAAGAAAGGCCTTTTATTAATTAGACTGGCATCAAGCGGCCGTACATAAAACAATGTTGCTTTCTTTTTATTCTCCTCTCCCATATAATGACTTCAGGACTGATGGAAAGGCCTCTTTGAAGATGACATTCAAATCCTGACATTTGAATTATTTTGTGTGTATCAGAGTGTTGGGCCTTTGTCAGGCCTGTCGTGGTGGTGTGTGTATGCAATGGCAGGCTATCTCTTTGTGAACCACTGCTGACTGGGATTGTTTATACACCTGGGGGATTTGGGATTGTTTTGTTTTTCTAAGCATTCATATCAAGAGAATTTTATGACATGGTAAACTTTAACAACTGCTATTTTGGGAAAACAACAAAATATATTTTTAAAGTGGTACATTTCAACTTGAAAGTTTTAGTCATAATGTATATTCCTTCTTTTCGATCATTTTTGAAGTCTAGGCAAGGACTAAGTGTTAAACTGTGTCTCCACATCAAATTCGGCCTCAAAATTCGTTAACCTTCAGGAGTCAAAATATCCTTATTCTCTGTAAAATATGCATCGGGAAGATTTATTGTCTATCGGTAAGTGACTTGCAATGCTCAACACAAGCCACCCTTTGAAGATTTTTTTTTCCTTTTTTGCCTGTCAAAATTATGATCTAAAATCTGAATAATCCATCATGTTGTCGTGTAAAGAATTATGAAATGCTCTTAGGGAGAGTGTATTCTTCAAAGAGAGGTAAACTGACGTTTAACAAAGGCATTTTAAAGTCAGCATTAACTAGACTGCAAGGTCTGCAGAAAAGCAGAGGAAGGTAAAAAAAATTGTAGAGCAAGACACATGGTTTTCAAGTCTCTTAGTCCATAAATTGTAATGACCACTGGAAAAATTTGGATTTAAAACATGCTAGGACAATGGCATAGTTTGTTAGTTTGTTTCTCTTTTTTGTATATTAATTTAATATCTATGGGAGGTATTTATAATAAATAAATAATGATTAATTGTCCGAAAATTCTTCAGTAACATTTTATAACATCTATACGCTAATAAAGTACTTACAAATCATTAATAAACTATTAGTTAGTTAGTTTATAGTTTTTAAACTATAGTTAATACATTAATAAACTATATACAAATAGTGAGTTCTTCGTTCATTGTCACTTTAATTAACAATTATTATTGTTTAACCTCCTGGGGTCGACGGTGGCGCCGGCGGCATCACTTGCAGATTTTAATGATAACGTCTCAGGTTACTTATGTAACCATGGTTCCCTGAGTAGGGAACGAGACACTGCGTTCTCTAGGGGTCGCTATGGGGAATGCCTCGTCGTGACCCGTGTCTGAAGCATACATTGAAAAAACACCAACTCGTTGGACGGTGACAGCCATGACGTCACTACCGGTGCGACTATAGTATAAATAGGCGCTGGGAGCACACATCATTCACTTCTTCGTCTGAAGCTTGCGTCCGCAGCATGGTAAAAAACCTAGAGGAAGCAGTGTCTCGTTCCCTACTCAGGGAACCATGGTTACATAAGTAACCTGAGACATTCCCTTTCATGGGAACTTCGAACTGCGTCCTCTAGGGGTCGCTATGGGGAACGGTATACCCATGCCACCATGCTGAGGGGAGTGCATGCCAGAACCATGGCGAGCACTAAGTACCAACTCTACCATATTGTTATGGGAATTGCCCCTGGGACGTTAGACGGCTGTCAGTGACGTTATTCCCTACGTCCAAAGGCCTAGGCTACATACCCCAAAATACTTACCTGTTAGGGCCAGACTCCTGGGCCCGGGGTAGAGCTCAAGGCTTGGAATCAGGAATAGATTCCTTTAAGGGAATACGACCAAGAGCCTAGAATCATACTAGTCTTGACCTGTCACACAGGGGCTACCGCATGTTTCTCTTTGTATGTGCTGAAGGAACTGTCTCAACAGACCCCTAGTAGCAACACCCTGTTAAAGTAGGTATCCAGAGGATACACAGGAAAAGTGGTGCCCAAGGCGGAACTGGGGTTTTAAACCACTCAGAAAGAGCACAAAGCTGTACGCGCAGCTCTTACCGTACAGGATTTTAGAAAAGTGGCAAAGCATAATGTGCACACTTACCACTTATGTGGATTTTAGAAAGTGGGCAAAGCATAACGTGCACACTTACCAGCTATGTGGATTTTAGAAAGTGTACAAAGACTTTACGTGTACACTTACCTTAATATGGATTTTAAAATACCATTCTAAGGGGTTCTCGTGGCACTCTGAAAGAGCAGCCCATAGATGGAAATGGCACATCCTAAAACGCTATGTTTGAGAAGTCATCAAGTCAATCTACGGCTAATATGCTGGAGTGGCTAGCAGTAAATCTGTAGCTGAGGGAGCAACATCCAGCTCTCAATCGAGAGGGAGCTCGACCTACAGCATGTTCCAATGATGGAACAGCTAGCAGTTATTTAGCTGAGGGAGCAACACACCTAGTTCTCATTCAAGAAGGAGGCTTGACCTACAGCATGTTCCAGTGCTGGAAGGGCTAGCAGTAGTTTACCTTGGCTGAGGGAGCACAAACCCAGCTCTCAACGAGAGGGGGCT
>NW_015505884.1:52463-55076 GCF_001515645.1 Sinocyclocheilus grahami | reverse complement strand
TATATATTTATATATACATATATTTAGACATGGATCGTACTCACCCACCATGGTTCCCGCGTCGGAGCTCTGTCCGAAGAAGCCTCTAGACCGGACCATCAGTAAGTTGGTCACTATGAAGCCATAGAACCAACCAAACCTAATAGGTCCATCATAGGAGACTATAATGCAGGAAAATTTCCCTCCTAATCTCGGTCAGGTGGAGAGATGGTGGTTACAGGGGAATTAGGAAGATGAAGATAAGGGCAGATGTAAGACCCCCGAAGGAAATGAGTAGATACTGAGGTATCACTCTGATCCGGACAAAAGCGCTGACGCCCTGTCTGGATCACATCCCTTAGGTCTTTTACTTACCTTCCTTTGACCCGCGATTCTTCCTACCCCTACCCGCGCGAGCCACGACACTAGCCTTCTGAGCCAGTCTGTGATCCTCAAACCGAGACGGGCTAGGACCCCTGGGTTTGTTGGGGCTCAGACCCGGACTTTGTGAAGGCCGCTATCCCGGTCTTTCAGTAGGTCAGCCTGATATGCTTAGAGCATCACCATCGTGTGCAATGGAGCGGCAGCCCGACCTGCTGCTGCTGCGTATGCCCTGACATCCGAGCGAGATGTCAAGGAAGAGAGTCTTAGAGGAAAAAACGGCCACTTCCATTCCTTCTCAATGTTTATATAGAAAACAGGAAGAAAGGAAAGCTCACCTGAGCTGGAGGGTTATGGCCAGAAAAATAACGTTCATCGAGATACTTCGTTAAATCACTTTCTTCACCCGCTTCACAGCAAGTAAAGCCTCGCTGTGGCGCGATCCATAACAGATCCACCTGCGATCCCCACGAGCTCATTCCCTTCCGTGCCTCAGCATCGGTGGGTCCTGAATCGCGGGAAGCAGACAGCTGCCCCCTTTTTCCTCAAAAAGAGAGACAAACGAGATCGGAGCTTTTTCCCTTGGAAAAAACGCTCACAGTGCACGCCGATTGCCCCCTCGGAGGCATCGCGTGTGTGCTCTTCGCCCCAAACAAATAACGCATAGATCGTGTGTGTCATCAGATGTTAAACAACATCAACACAGATGCACACATCCTTAAACGCTTTGCTAGTGCTCGCCATAATGAGATGAATAGAGATCGCTCTTACCACAGAAATGCACGCTTCAAACAAAACAGTCAATGAAGACGAAGAAGAGAATGATGTGTGCTCCCGGCGCCTATTTATACTATAGTCGCACCGGTAGTGACGTCTTGGCTGTCGCCGGCCAACGAGTTGGTGTTTTTTCAATGTATGCTTCAGACACGGGTCACGATGAGGCATTCCCCATAGCGACCCCTAGAGGACGCAGTTCGAAGTTCCCATGAAAGGGAACAGCAAAAGAACTTAAAATGCTCCTTCAAATGTGATCGTACATATAAGAGTAATGCAGCATTTAAATCTGTAAAGGGTCTACTTTTATTTGTGTACACTCACAATATCAACAAAACATTGTGCTTTTGCAAAAAAAAGAAAATAAACAGGGTGTACTTTTAGCCGTGTCATTCTCCGCGAATATATCTGTTTGAAACGCGTCACTAAAATAAACTGAAACTCAGCCAATATTTGACACACACACATGACATATATATCTATAGAAAGCTTAACATGTCTACTTTTAAACGAAGTAAGTCATGACGAAAACAAATATTATGTGATAAAGTAATCAGTATGAAACGAACGCAATGTCAAGTCTTGGCCGTCGGCCTTCATTATCATTAATGTGACCATGCCCACGCGCTCGCGCTTTTGATATTACAATAGTCCACGTGAGACGCGCGCATGTAAATGCCCACATCACAGCAAACAAAGCAGCGACTTTTCCTCAAGTTCATCTTCACTTCTGGAAGAAGACGCGCTGAGAGAAATAAGACAGAAAGAGGCGCTGAGAGGAATAAGCTTTGGATTTTCCTCAGAAGAACACGCCGGCTTGATATTCAGTGGAGGATATCATTTACACTAGTAAGTATTTTTTTTATTAGCCTACTTGCATTAGTTGTTATTGTGTTACTGTAACATAACTTCTACATATTTTACTAGTTACTTTTTTCCAAACCATGATTCCTGACTAAATGTATAATCAAGTGAAACATTATGAAGATTCATTCACTGCATATAATGTCTCACAATGCCAGGAAGTTTTTTTAATGTTCTATAAAATAGACAGCAACGATATAAAAGTAATGTGAGTTATAATGTTAATATGTTGAATGTTTTATACTCGGTCATTGGCGTTCGCGATCGTCTGATGTGTAAACGTATCAAGTAAGCTGTAAATAAGTAATGCATCGACAGACATATACGCGCACATCCTTTCTTATCAGTGATGCAATTTATTTATCAGCTATGCATCTTCTGGTAATTGCTAACTGTTTCAATTTTTGTTTAGTACTGTGGCTGCATCACTGGCATAATTGCACAAGAAAGGCACACTTGTCGTTCAGTTTTGAGTTCGCTGGAAAATCATACTGAGTAAGTGCACAGTATAGTAATTGTACTTTTATTATGCCTAGACTATATGGTAATATTATTTGTGGTTGATAGTGTTAAAATGTAGTTTCTTTGTTATTGGCATTCTGTTTTCTCATGAAG
>NW_015505884.1:35602-52071 GCF_001515645.1 Sinocyclocheilus grahami | reverse complement strand
CGCATATCTGTTTGAAACGCGTCACTAAAATAAACTGAAACTCAGCCAATATTTGACACACACACATGACATATATATCTATAGAAAGCTTAACATGTCTACTTTTAAACGAAGTAAGTCATGACGAAAACAAATATTATGTGATAAAGTAATCAGTATGAAACGAACGCAATGTCAAGTCTTGGCCGTCGGCCTTCATTATCATTAATGTGACCATGCCCACGCGCTCGCGCTTTTGATATTACAATAGTCCACGTGAGACGCGCGCATGTAAATGCCCACATCACAGCAAACAAAGCAGCGACTTTTCCTCAAGTTCATCTTCACTTCTGGAAGAAGACGCGCTGAGAGAAATAAGACAGAAAGAGGCGCTGAGAGGAATAAGCTTTGGATTTTCCTCAGAAGAACACGCCGGCTTGATATTCAGTGGAGGATATCATTTACACTAGTAAGTATTTTTTTTATTAGCCTACTTGCATTAGTTGTTATTGTGTTACTGTAACATAACTTCTACATATTTTACTAGTTACTTTTTTCCAAACCATGATTCCTGACTAAATGTATAATCAAGTGAAACATTATGAAGATTCATTCACTGCATATAATGTCTCACAATGCCAGGAAGTTTTTTTAATGTTCTATAAAATAGACAGCAACGATATAAAAGTAATGTGAGTTATAATGTTAATATGTTGAATGTTTTATACTCGGTCATTGGCGTTCGCGATCGTCTGATGTGTAAACGTATCAAGTAAGCTGTAAATAAGTAATGCATCGACAGACATATACGCGCACATCCTTTCTTATCAGTGATGCAATTTATTTATCAGCTATGCATCTTCTGGTAATTGCTAACTGTTTCAATTTTTGTTTAGTACTGTGGCTGCATCACTGGCATAATTGCACAAGAAAGGCACACTTGTCGTTCAGTTTTGAGTTCGCTGGAAAATCATACTGAGTAAGTGCACAGTATAGTAATTGTACTTTTATTATGCCTAGACTATATGGTAATATTATTTGTGGTTGATAGTGTTAAAATGTAGTTTCTTTGTTATTGGCATTCTGTTTTCTCATGAAGCTTGTAATAAAATAATTGGTAATTGGTAATAAGGAGTGAATAATTCTCACTTTAGGGGTTACACTTTATTTTGATGTCCTTTTTACAGTGTAATTATACATATAAGTACTGAGTAATATTAATGTAAGTGTAGCGAATCAGCTCATGGGGAAATATGAATAATTAATCATAACTAGTCATAATTAATTATAAATATTTAGATCCGCTGTAGATATTTAGCTGACCTCTCAGGGTCAACTGTCTGTCAATTCTAAGAACGTTAATTTCCTGGTTAAGGGAAATAACTTTCTCGCTGTACAATTCTACAAAGAGCTTGTAGCATAAATCTGCATGATTAAGTGACTCCAGTTATGAGCAAACAATGAACAACGTCGAGTGTGATACAAGTAAGTCTTTATTAACTACATAAACACTTAAACTAGTCTAACATACTACATAAACACTTAAATTGGTCCAACATACACACACACACACACACACATGCATACAGTTGGTATTGGAAAGGGTTAAAGCTTAACGCAGTAGAGAGAAGAGAAAATAAGAATATGAAGTTATGCACTACGAGACAAAACCAATAAAAACCCATTACAAACGAGGAATTTGTTGCATCCAGTGGGGACATAATTACTGATTATAATGACTTATACTGTGTTTTTGCGCGTTGCGTTGCATTGCGTATCGTGCCACGTAAACATAAAACCATGTCTGCATTTGTGATCGGACAAACGACAAACAACACTGTTATAACACTGCTAAACGACAAACAACACTGTTGACAATCTACACTACTTAAAACTCGCGTTTGAATCATCAGTGGCAAATTCTTTAAACATAAAAAAATTTACTTACAGGCTGTGAGTCAGAAGCGCCAGACTGTCCTTGCAAAGTTGGAACTGCCCCACTTTATAGAACAGCCTTTGAGCACAGACCCATTGTAGGCTATGCAGAACTGCAGGTTCAGGAAACAGTCCTCCATAAAATTCGTCACACACAGAGGTGTCAAGTAACGAAGTACAAATACTTTGTTACCTTACTTAAGGAGAAATTTTGGGTATCTATACTTTACTGGAGTAATTATTTTTCAGCCGACTTTTTACTTCTACTCCTTACATTTTCACGCAATTATCTGTACTTTCTACTCCTTACATTTTAAAAATAGCCTCGTTACTCCTATTTCATTTTGGCTTGTTTTCATTACGGCTTGTCATCAAAAAAAAAAAAAAAAAAAAACCTATCCAGATAAATCGCGCCATCCGGATAGAGTGAATTTGATTGTGGTTGGATGAGAAGTATAAACATATACCATTCCGACACCCTATTGGTTTGTACATGATCCATCACACCTGCACATGACACAAATCACGTCACACTCCAGCAAGGACATAGCCAGTGTTGGGGTTGTTACTCAAAACAGATTATTTCTTAAAAGTTATGGCCGTACCTGGAAGAATTTTTCGAAATGGTTGGATGCAAAAACAACTCCTTTCGAATGCGCTGCAAGCTCTGCGCACCCAAGTACCACAAGCTAATGGCTTTCAAAAACTCGCCATCTAATTTGAAAAAGCATATTGAGGTAAGCTGAAATTTTGTTATTATCAGTCGATTATTGACAAATTTGACTTTAGCCAAATGTTATCTGAGCTTATATTATTGCTATATGTAATATTTGTAAGTTAATTGTGCAAAGCTATAGTTTTTGTTATTATCAGTCGATTATTGACAATATTGTAGTGACCTAGTAACGTACTAATAATGGTAAATTTGGAATGTTTGCTATGGCTAGGTACATGCCAAGACATGCCATGGTTTGCTTGCTAGCAGTAGGCTATGATTTAACGTTGCAAACTCGTTTGGTGGGCTCTGTGTGAGATTTGAAATTCGACTTTAACCAAATGTTATCTGAGCTGATATTATTACTATATGCAATATTTGTAAGTTAATTGTGCAAAGCTATAGTCTACAACTGGTTGATAAAGCATGTACTAAGGATAGTCATGATCCTGTATGTGTATGAGAGTGCGTGCGCCTAGGTAATAGGCCCAACTACCAACTATCAGCTAAATGCTGTATAAAATTAATTTAATGCTACTTTTCAGTCATGCCAGCAGCTGCTTGTGGTCTTAAAACAGCTTTAAGTGGCAATATTCTGGTCTGCTCAACATAATTGCATAGACCAGTGAAACTGCTCCCTAACTTGTAGTCTGACCTTCATTCATGAACTTCAAGCATGACATTAATACAGCGGAAGTCCTAGATAGTCTGAGCTTGTGGTTTGAGAGAAATATTATGAATCTCAATCTGTGCCTGTGCATTCATTTTCTCCACAGAAGAAACACCCCACTCGTCTAGAGAGGTACACGCAACTTACTTCAGCAGCCCTCAAAAGGAAGTCATCCACTGAAGGTTCTTTGGCCCCACCCTCCAAACAAACCAAGCTGTGGGAGACTCAAAGAGTGTCCCAGGTAAGTGTGGATAAAGTAGTCCTCCAATTCATTGTCCAAGGCTTGTACCCACCACACATTGTTCAGCAACAGGGCTTCATTGATCTTGTGCAACATCTTCAGCCAAATACAAATGTCATGACACGCAATACTGTTGTAACCAAAGTCACAAAGGCTTCTGTTGAAATGAAAAGAAAACTGAAAGCTGCCCTTAGTGAAATTGAGTTCATCGGATCAAACTTCCTGAAAGCCTTCAGAGTTTATGGGCAGACTGACGAGAACAACAATCCTGAACCTGTAGGAGAGGGTGATGGAAAAGAGGATGATGGTGGGCAAAATGATTATTATGATGAATAAGAGGAAAGCGTTGAGGGTGTTGTATTTGTTGATGCTGGAGCCCTGTTGGACGAAGATGACTACTTGGAATACCAGCTACCCAAGCACCATCGCTGCGCCTGCCACCTTCTCAATTTAGTGTCCACAGTTGATGCTTCAAAAGCAGAGGTCAACCCATTGTACAAGCCTGTGGAACAAAAGTTCAAGATCAACCACCGCATCTGAAGTAATTGAAGACCACTGCAAACTCCAACTTGTAAGGCCTGTTGCTACAAAGTGGAATTCACTCTTCTCAGCCATAGAAAGAATAGTGAGAATAACAAGAGAGCAAGGCGAAGGAGCCCTTGCAGCTGTCTGCAGTGAACTAGATACACCTAAGTAAGTGCTTGTTTTTCTGCCTTTCAGTTAATGAAGTGATTAACAATAGATTAAGTCATAGTTTTATACTTTGAATAATGTAGAACACATGTATGCACTATGCCAATATACAGTTCCCATATTTACTATAGATGTGATTTGTAGCAACACAGCAGCATTTCTAAAAGTCTCAGATGGCAATTTTTTTCCTTTTTAATTATCAGTTCCTCCAGTTGAAGGTGCTACATCAAGTAGGCTAAATGTTCCATGTTGTGTTTTTCTTTTCTTCTTTGTACAGGTTTACTCCAGTGGAACTTGCATTTCTTGCAGAATATACTATGACAATGAGCCCAGTTGCAAAGGCACTGGATGTTCTTCAGGGAGAAACCAGTGTGCAGATGGGATGGTTGGTCCCCACCATAACTCTACTAAGGACCAAGCTCCAGCACCTTCACGTCGCCTCCAAGTTCTGTGAACCTTTGATTGCTGCACTTCTTTCAGGCCTTGAAAAACGCTTTGGCGAGATGCTTGCAGATCCAGAGCTGATAGCCGCAGCCATTCTAGTTCCCAAATTTAAGACCTGCTGGACAAGTGACGAAAATATCCTCAAACTTGGTAAGTGTCTCGTTTCTCAACTTCCCCTTAATACGTGTAATTTCTATGGAGACCGTGAAATGAGTTTGAAATTACATTAAATGACACAAACACACACACACACACACACACACTATCCATTACACAATTACAATACTGTCATATGGTTTCAATTGTCCAGATATTTGTTTTTATTCCACAGGCCTTTACTATATCAGAAGCCACTTGGACTGTCAGGCCGAGAATCACATCAGTGAGGGCTCCCAATCATCTGAGAAAGAGGACTTCTTTTCCTCCTTGAAGAAGACCGGCCCTCTTGAAACGACCCAACAGTTGGATGCGTACCTGGGGTGCCCAGGAGACACAGTAGAGGTACTGAAGTCCTTCCCAGCTGTGTGTCAGCTATCACTTAAGCTTAATACGGCACTCCCTGCCTCAGCAGCCTGTGAAAGACTGTTTAGTGTTGCAGGGCTGATCTTCAGGCTAAGAAGAGCATGCATTGGCTCAAAGAACTTTGAGAACCATCTGCTTTTGTGGCTGAACAAAGCCTATTGGTAACTCTTTGTTGCATATTCTGTGCTTAACTGATGTAGATCCTGATGTAGATTACGCTGTTGTTGTACATACAGGATTGAGTCCAAAGTGTTTGTTACATCTTCTAGTTAAATGTGACATTGTTGCTATTAGCTATAGAATTGAGCATAGTACATACCAGGAAGGTATCAATCAGGAAGGTATCAAGATTATGAGTTATTTTTATTTTTTGATTAATCACTTGGATTTTTACATAGTTTTACTTGAGTAAAAAGCTTGAGTTGATACTTCAACTTCTACAGAAGTCTTTTTAAACCCTAGTATCTATACTTCTACCTGAGTAATGAATGTGAATACTTTTGACACCAGTGGTCACACAGCATCACACACTGCGCGCTAGAGTGAGCGGCGGCCGGCGGATTCGATGAAGGAGTGGCCAGCGGGCTTGTGGCAACCACATATGACGACCCCGGGCTGGATTCCGCTTCGTATACGGTGAAAGCCGATCCGGCGATCCACAGCGCGAAGTTGATGTATTTCCTCAGCGACCAGCACGGATCAGTTCCAGGCATGATGAAGCGGATATTGTCCTCTTTTGGAAGGCCAAACAAAGTAGTTTCGCTTTCATAACGAAACACACAGCATCTCCACAACATGGCGGCAGTGGCAACAATACTACAGCAAGAATAAAAGTTACGCCTTCTTTCTTTGCATGAACATTTGGGCGGTGTTATGCAAATCTTCCCACGCAGTGATGTAAACATGTGGGGGCGTGTTTAAACGAGGCGTATTAGGAGGGCATGGAGAAGTCTTAACTTTTATAAAGAATATCTCTTTGGATTTGAGACTTTAGTCTTTGCAACTTTAAAGATCTTCTTTATGCACCAAGAGCTTGTAACACTCCAAAGAGAAAGGAAAAATTTAAATCGCATCATATGGCCCCTTTAAGTCTATGCCTTTGCGTTCTGGGTTTTGTCGGGTCTCCTTGTTATGTTCGTGTGTTTCCTGCCATTCCCAGTGTTGGATGTACCCTGTGTTTGGATTATATTAAAGACTCGTTTATTCCACGTCTCCATCGTTCCTCTCCAACGCAGAGTGTGACAATTAATTAACTACATGTATTTACTATATGGTTTAGGTTAAGATGAGGGTTTGGTTTAGGGTTAGTTGCATGTAATTATCCATAATTGTCATAATAATAGTAAGTAAATGTAACATGTTATAAGGACATCATAAATTAAAGTGTTATCAGGTTTTTACTGATCTTACTGTTGGGCCTATGTATATTTTATTCTCTAAACCAACCCCTACCTATTACAGAAAACTCTCTCTCTAGTTTTCTGTGATGGGTAGGTTTAGGGGTAGGGAACAGACCATTACGCCTATATAAAAATATATTACAGGAGAGGAGAAAGTTTTAAGGGTACAAGGGGGTAGGGGAGAGGAACACAAGAGAAAAGAACTCTGTAAAAGGAGTCTTATTTCACAAGAAAGGATTCATGGCCCTTGACCTCACAGGGAAGTGGAATCAGCATGTGCTAAGTGCAGCATCTTGTAGGTTTCAACCAAGCTTTCAGAAGGAGCTTAGGCCCATACTGTGCTGAGGGAACTCTGGTGTATCCACCTGAATTTTAACCTCTGCGGAGAGAAAAAGAGCGGGAACCCTGCTAGGCTCCGTAACCAGAGGATGGTTTTAGAACCTGGTCAGTGAACATGGTCAAACTTGAATGATTTTTCATTTTGACCTATTTTTGTAGACTAGCTGCTATGTATTATATTAAAAACTTCCTGTATCTTGAGATTTTGTTCGGAAAGCTGATCCTAAAGTCACTGCTATGAATAAGTATTCTCAGGTACACAAAACTGTTTATGATGTCCTCTTCAATTTTAACATTAATGATATTTTAGATTAAACAAACATCCTGAGGCATTATCATGTTAAAATGTTCCTGGAAGAATGAGTGAAAGAAAAATATGCAGTTTTGTGCTTGATTTGGGTGTAAGGAACAGGGCAGGGGTCAAAGGTCAAGACTTTTGCCATTGACTTCCTTGGTGACCGTTTCATAGTGATGTAAGCCTCCTCCTATTGCTCTTTTGTCATGGCAACAGAACTCAGTTGAACTGAAATTCCATTAACAGAGTAAAGTTGGCAGAGAGCCAATCATTTGAAAGCAGACTGACCTGACTGCCACTCTGGTCAACACCTTCAACAATTCATGTGAAAAATAATTCTGTCAGACAGTGAGTTGTTTGTTTGTTTGTACTCTCTGGACTAATGTCCTCCAAAGAAATGGTCATCTGCTGTCATTGTGGTATCACAGAAGACATGGTATCCATCCTCAAGGTGCATCTAAACAGACAGCAGAAACTGGAAGACGACGCAACGGATTCATTATATTACATATACCTGATAAATTACATTTTATAACAACTGAATAATAATTGCTATACAATTACATAAAAAAATTACTATTTAGATATATCTATCTATCTATCTATCTATCTATCTATCTATCTATCTATCTATCTAATCTTAGCTTAGAACGAGAAAGACTAGATCATAATATCAGATTTAATACAGGTAATCTGAGTATCAATTATATCAACCTTCTTTATGTCAAATAAGAACACACCTCAAAGTAATATTCTAATCCCTTTAATAATCCTTTTATGGAATAGTTCAAGTTGATATGGTAATAATTATTTTAACTGTCAGTAATAAAGTGTAAAATATCTTGTCTCAAATATCTTGATGTCTTGATCCTGAAAAATATATAAAGTTCATTATGCATTTTAAAGATTAAATGCTTTTGTTCTGTTTTATTTGTAACTATTGATAGAATTCCCTTAGACCCACAGCCATGATGAAATCTTGTTAGTAGTGTTTTTTGTTGTTGTGTGTGCAAATTGCAAGGGACTCCATCATGGAACAGTCAGAGATGGAAAAATAAATAATGACCTATAAGAAATAATAATAATCTCCCACCCTACATTTGACCACCATATCTCTGACTAAATGTTTTGCTCTTTATTAAGAAAAGTGAGCATGGCTATGGTAAACAGCAGCTGAGAGTTTCAAACTGTGACAATGCCAGTCAATTAATACATATATTATTCTCTGTATCCCTTTTTATCCATGTATTATCCTCTAGTATTATATTATCAAAATTATTGTATTTTAGTTGCCAGAACAGTTCAGTTATGATGATTGATAAAACAATCAATATGTAATATACAATAATATAAAATTGCAGTGGTAAATAACAATGTGTCATATACTGGTGTGAGCCAAAACAATGCAATCAGAATGAATTAATTTATTTTACCTGTAATTAAATCAACAAAATAAGGTGATGCAGACGTACACGTTTAAATGTGTGATTCCCCAGACATCTCATCTTGTCACTGAACTTTTTTACACTGAATTTACAGGAGTGTCCTTTAGCACATTTTATTCAGCTGGCTTGTGGGGGGAAAGCTTGCTTTATTTGAAGTTTTAAAACCCAAACAACAGCTTTTAGGCATGTTTTTCTTTCTAAAAATACCAATTTAGTTCTCCCCATTGGAATAAATGGGTAACTTCGGTAACTGGGATTTGTTTTCCCTCATGCTAAACCATACCCCCAGGATACTGTATCTATTGTTTACATCACATGACATTATTAACCAATCAAACAAAAGAAAGTAGAGGCATTTCCTTGTGAAATCTACATATCTGATGTAAAAAAATCTGCAAGAAAAAAAATAATGTTGATAGTGTTGATGACATTTGACCTCTTATGAATGCCAAAGTAGGTAGGGGCATGGCCCAACTTGACATATTGGTTTTACAGCCTATGGTCATCACTTTACTCTCGCCCCATTACATTTCCTTCTTTGAACTCTGCGAGGGATCATGATAAAAAACATACATTTAGTATTAATGACAAACAAGTAAAAAAAATGTGTCATGGGTAAAGCTACGCACATTTCAGCTCACTTGATTGTTGTTGTTTTTTTATTTATTTAAATTTTGTTCTGTCTTGAGTAAAAAATGGGAGAAGACTGCCAGATGTGGCTGCTTGTAACTCACCGCAACATGATTGTTTCCAGCATGTTGCTGCTTGCTCACACACATGCTCACACTCACACACTAATGCCTCAAGACCCCTTTCCGACCTCCCATGTGTGAGACAAATTTAACATGTTAGATTGAATTTTCGTGTTTTTAAATGGCCAGACATGTCTGCGTTACGAGCCAGATGAGCGCATGCTGCAAACCACTGTAAGAAACTGTGTCCCGTTTTTCTGCCTGCAACCCGAAGCTCTAAGCTTCCACAAGGGTAAACAATCTGTCTTTTCAAAAGCTGAGCTGTTATACTACATTTATAGCGCCTTCGACCCCTCATTAAAAGTCATTATAGGATAAAAGGCTCTTGTGTAATTTTACAGTGTATAGCTTTATGAATGACTAGTGGTCTCAAACAGAGCTGACCACTGGGATCATTACAGGCTTAGAGTTCCAGTGCTTAAATCTCACTCTCCATTCCTGTTGTGCTGCTAACAGGATAATTTGCCGTAACGCTGAGACATACATTTTGGCGGTATAACTTTATGAGGTAGGTTAATCAGATAAAGATTTAAGCCTGAGCTCAGTTAATGAGAAATAGCACTAACCTTGTTGGCGCCATTGCATTTGCTCTGCAGTGCTACGCGGGAATCAAAAGGCAAGTCAAAGGGTAAATTAGCATGGTTTTATCTGATGTCACTGACCTGCACAGGTGCTTCCAACTTCCTCCCTTCAGCCAGCTTCCTGTTTCAAACCTGACCCTTCCCTTCACTCGACATACTCACTCTAGCAGAATGCTTTTGGCAAAAACCACCAGTAAAAAAAAAATCTTTCCCATGTTTGGGGTGATAGTATAAGTGGAGGTCTGAGGAGAGCTGGGTGTTGTTTTGTAGGCCGCTACGCCGTGGCCCCCCACTGCTGTGCCTGTCACATGTAATTAAACATTTGGCCTCCACAATTACTCAGCAGAGTACACATGCCAGCGTTCAGCAGCCCTGAATATGCATTTCAAAGCTTCAGCGTTCCCCTAAAGTGCTGAACTGACAGGAGCAGAGAGGAGATGCCTGAAGGGAGGGACAGAAGCAGAAAGAGAGAGAGAAAACGAGAGAGTGAGACCGTAGGAAAGGGGAAAAAAGGGCATATGCTGGCAGCTTTGGAAGGAATGATTAAAAGAGGGCTGGGACTGGGAGGGCATGATTTTTGTGATGTCAGCAGGGTCTAGAGTGAAGCCACATGGTGAAAGAGGGGAGAGGAATCGCAACATCAATACAATCTTTAAACTGTCACCGGGCCTTACGCACCCACCCACACATACACACATCAACACCTTTCTATGAGCTTGAGTGCATCAACTCACTTATACCTTAACCGCTTATACCACATACGTATAGATACACACGTTGCCGCTCTAATGAGATCCACAGACATGCTGTCTTGGCTCGCTGGAAAGACATGCGTGAGTAAACATTCGCCGCTGTGTGTCCGTGGGTTATAAGGTCTTTAATTGGATGCTGCCAACGACTCGGAATTTTCACTTTTCCTCTAAGAAGAGTTTTACTGTCCTAAAACAGGGAGGATCTTGTAGATGTTACCTGTACTGCAGTAAAATGTATTTATCTATTCACTTATTTATTTTCCACCTACTTTTGCAGAGATTTGACGCCCTCCATTCGACAGTGTACTCGGGGTCTCACTGTCACACCGCTCTTCCTGCGCCAGCTGAGTCTGTTTCTCTGTAGCTTTGCTCAACCATTTTCCCAGTTTAGTCTTACAAATGCAAAACTGTCACTTTCGTTCAGTGCATAAGATCTAACAGGAGGAGAGTTTTGCCACTTATTGGGAGATGCTCACTACTGTCCTGGCTGAATGGCGGAGACTAACATTGTTCAGTAAAAAAAAAAAAGTGTGTGTGGGGGGGGGGGGGGGGGGGGGGGTTTGGGATGTGATAGTGAAAAAAAAAGAAGACACTTCTATCCATTGTACCTTATTTACCCCTAAATGGTGTATATTAGTACTTTAAAGGTACATATTATATGTGACCCTGGACAACAAAACCAGTCATAAGGGTCCATTTTTTTACATTTTACATTAGATTTATACTTTTATTATATGAAAGCTGAATAAATAAGCTGTCCATTGATGTTTGGTTTGTTCGGATGGGACAATATTTGGCCTAGATACAACTATTTGAAAATCTGGAATCTGAGGGTGCAAAAATATCAAAATATTGAGAAAATCGCCTTTAAAGTTTTCCAAATGAAGTTCTTAGCAATGCATATTACTAATCAAAAATTAAGTTTTTATATATTTATGGTAGGAAATTTACTAAATATCTTCATGGAACATGATCTTTACTCAATATCCTAATGATTTTTGGCATAAAAGAAAACTTGAATATTTTGACCCATACAATATATTTTTGGCTATTGCTACAAATATACCCGTGCTACTTAAGACTGGTTTTGTGGTCCAGGGTCACATATTAGTACCTAAAGTATTAGTATTGGGGATGTAACAATAAATTGTCACAATATATCGCAATACAAAAAACTATATGTATCATGGAAAGTGACAATACTTATCACCCATAATGAAAGTTTGGACAGATGTAATTAGCAACAGTTATGGTAATGGTGTATCAGATATAGTAAACCCAGAAGTTTACACATTTTACCTTCCATGTTGACACATTATTATTAATAAATTAAAAATAAAATACACTATTTTATACATTACAATATTTATGCTTTTTTTAATGTAGGGAGTCATGGACAGTGCAGGTATATGTATTTTTTAGCTAAGAAAACTAAGAATTTTCTATTCTGGTGTCACCATTGCCATGAGCATGGGGGAGAAGGACCAAGTTCAAGCCTATCCAAGTCCAGCCCTGATGTAATACCAAATTTAGCATTTTAATAAACAATAATTTTGTTGTTGTATGTTGTTGTATTTATCTTATGTCTTCGAGGTAATAAATAAAAAAGCTTAAATTTTTTTAACTTGGGAGAGTATCGTATTGGGAGATCAGTATTGTGTATTGAACCAAATCATGACGTGAGTAAATTGTTTTAGCCCTATAAAGTATACATATTAGTATCTAAATAGTACATATTATTACTTTTTGAAAAGGTACCACCCCAATGACAGCATTTTTTTTCTGACAGTATAGAACTTTTAAATCCTTGTTCGTTCTCTACTGCATTATCTCTGGCGCGATCGAAAGCACCTGCCGTTTCGGTGTACTGGGCCTCTTCTATGCCACCGGGGCTCCTTGTACTTTAGTGAGCGCCTGTTCTGGAGGGGGTATTGTGCTGCGTGTCGATGGCATGGTCAATGTCATGCCAGCTGGTGTGCGGAAGAAACCAACAATGCCACGCTCTGTGCACAACAGCCCACTCGGGACAACTGTGTTGTTAGGTGACATCAATGCCAAATAGCTATTACTGGTTTATGCGCACACACAATCTGATATATCAGACACGAAATATCATATTTATTAAAAGGGGGGGGGGGGGGGGGGGGGGGGTTTGGGATGTGATAGTGAAAAAAAAAGAAGACACTTCTATCCATTGTACCTTATTTACCCCTAAATGGTGTATATTAGTACTTTAAAGGTACATATTATATGTGACCCTGGACAACAAAACCAGTCATAAGGGTCCATTTTTTTACATTTTACATTAGATTTATACTTTTATTATATGAAAGCTGAATAAATAAGCTGTCCATTGATGTTTGGTTTGTTCGGATGGGACAATATTTGGCCTAGATACAACTATTTGAAAATCTGGAATCTGAGGGTGCAAAAATATCAAAATATTGAGAAAATCGCCTTTAAAGTTTTCCAAATGAAGTTCTTAGCAATGCATATTACTAATCAAAAATTAAGTTTTTATATATTTATGGTAGGAAATTTACTAAATATCTTCATGGAACATGATCTTTACTCAATATCCTAATGATTTTTGGCATAAAAGAAAACTTGAATATTTTGACCCATACAATATATTTTTGGCTATTGCTACAAATATACCCGTGCTACTTAAGACTGGTTTTGTGGTCCAGGGTCACATATTAGTACCTAAAGTATTAGTATTGGGGATGTAACAATAAATTGTCACAATATATCGCAATACAAAAAACTATATGTATCATGGAAAGTGACAATACTTATCACCCATAATGAAAGTTTGGACAGATGTAATTAGCAACAGTTATGGTAATGGTGTATCAGATATAGTAAACCCAGAAGTTTACACATTTTACCTTCCATGTTGACACATTATTATTAATAAATTAAAAATAAAATACACTATTTTATACATTACAATATTTATGCTTTTTTTAATGTAGGGAGTCATGGACAGTGCAGGTATATGTATTTTTTAGCTAAGAAAACTAAGAATTTTCTATTCTGGTGTCACCATTGCCATGAGCATGGGGGAGAAGGACCAAGTTCAAGCCTATCCAAGTCCAGCCCTGATGTAATACCAAATTTAGCATTTTAATAAACAATAATTTTGTTGTTGTATGTTGTTGTATTTATCTTATGTCTTCGAGGTAATAAATAAAAAAGCTTAAATTTTTTTAACTTGGGAGAGTATCGTATTGGGAGATCAGTATTGTGTATTGAACCAAATCATGACGTGAGTAAATTGTTTTAGCCCTATAAAGTATACATATTAGTATCTAAATAGTACATATTATTACTTTTTGAAAAGGTACCACCCCAATGACAGCATTTTTTTTCTGACAGTATAGAACTTTTAAATCCTTGTTCGTTCTCTACTGCATTATCTCTGGCGCGATCGAAAGCACCTGCCGTTTCGGTGTACTGGGCCTCTTCTATGCCACCGGGGCTCCTTGTACTTTAGTGAGCGCCTGTTCTGGAGGGGGTATTGTGCTGCGTGTCGATGGCATGGTCAATGTCATGCCAGCTGGTGTGCGGAAGAAACCAACAATGCCACGCTCTGTGCACAACAGCCCACTCGGGACAACTGTGTTGTTAGGTGACATCAATGCCAAATAGCTATTACTGGTTTATGCGCACACACAATCTGATATATCAGACACGAAATATCATATTTATTCACATAAAGGCATGTAGACATATATATCTTCCAAATTTAATTTCTATATGCAATTTTGTGTAATATTTCAAGTTTTATAATTTAATATCGATCCCTGCCATTTAAATTGTCATTATTACACTGTAAAATCTAATTAGTTGGGCTTACTTAAAAAAAAGCATGCAAACAGATTGCCTTGAAAAACCGAAGTAAAGTGAAATAGGAATAGTATGTTGTACTGACAAATGCTTAGTTAGTATAGTTTACTTACACGAGAGTTCTAGTAACTAAAAAAGAACTGTAGGAGGTACTTGATCCTTTCATTTAGGTTTACTCATGACTTAGTATAGCTACTCACTGACTCCCAAAGTGCATTGCGGTATGAATAAATTATACAGTTGCTTTGTTTTACAGTTGTTGATTTTATTTGACAATTTTATTTGCTGTCTTGTGTCAGTAGTAGCACAACAAAAAGAGCAGATAAAATGGTTATTGTTACAAGTAATGAAAATAAATTAAATTGAATTGTTACTATTGTTGTGATTCACGTGCTGAATGTTTAAGTCTGTACTTTAAGTCTACACCACACACTATTTAAGAATTATATAAACCCAAATAAATGCATCACAGGGTATTTATGAAAATATAAATTTGATAAAGTTCATTAATAAACACACACTAAAAATACACTAATGCTTTAATTAGAAAATAGGTCACATTCTAAAAGCAATCTATTTATTACTTTTCTTCCCTCGAAATCAAATAACTCTGACTTCAAAATGCAGTACTGCATTAACAGGAAGCAAATTACAGCAACATAAACCAAGTTCAAAGTGCACAACCAAAGGGAATGCTAATCACTATAATGGTGAGTTTAAAAAAAAAAAACATTTTAGGAAAATCGACATCAATTTATGAAGTTAGTTAATCCGTGTATCATTCGATCATTCGTTTTTTGATTTAATATTGAAAGTAGAAAAATTAGAAAACGGCTAATTTTTCGTATTTTCGTTTTTTTCCAAAACACGAAAAACGAGAATTCAGCTTAAATTTTCGTTTTTCGTTCTTTGGTGGAAAAATTAATAAACAGCTTGAATATTCGATTTCTACACGTGGGCGGGAATTAAACACCCCTTTCTGATGATTGGTCAGCCGAAGATCAAACCGTGCCATCATCAGTTCTTCCGCAGTATCACGCAGCAGAATAATAGTCCTCTGCTGCTGCAGTTGTATGAATTCTTAAGGCATTTATTGCAACTACATTTAGTCTTTTTTCATCAAACAAACAGGCTAATGAATAGCTCGACACAACTCATACCTGGGCAGAGTCTAGGCAGGACTTTCTTCTGTGTAGATATAAATTCTATTCTTTGCATCAGCTGGGCATGGCAGGGTATGATATATAACAGCTGTCTTAGCCTACCCTGCTCACCCAGTAAGTCTATTTGTTTGTTTAATTAAGAAATGAATGAATTAATTTGTTTCAAAATAAATTTTAAACACCAAGACAAAAAGGAAAGAATAATAAATTGGCTTGGGTATATACAGGCCTATGTTCACGCAAGAACTGTAATTTTGACTGACAACCGGAAAACAACACATATTATAATATACGCCACGAGATGCATAGGATTATTTTACGACAGATATGCATCCGCTTAAAAAAAAACTAAAGTCACCATTCGCTGCCATTAAATTGACAAGTGCGAGCAGGACATTTTTGTGTTATTAAGTAATAAGCCTTTAGAACAACATTAAGGTGAGTAGTCACTCTAGTTCACACAGTTCCAATAAATTGCGATGGGTTAAATAAACTCAATAAGCAGACAGATACGACTACAGTCAAGCGCAGACCAGTATTGAAGTGCACAGGAAATAAGCAGCAGTCATATTTAAAGCAGTTTACATTCACTTCAAATTTATATTTTAATTGTGTAATGTTACGTTCAAAACAACTACAAAATGTCATGCCTTTGAAAAATAAAGAGAACAACAGAATGCGCTGCTTTAGC
>NW_015505884.1:0-35566 GCF_001515645.1 Sinocyclocheilus grahami | reverse complement strand
AGTCACTTTGGAATAAATCACAGTAGGCTATATGTATCATGATAAAATAAAGCGACTTTACACTCTGGAAATCCTTTAGGCTATAGCAAATTATTTCTCAGACCCCCTATCACTTTAAGAACCGCTGGTCTACACAGAAGAAAGCCCTGTCTAGACTCTGCCCCACAACATGAGTTGTGTCGAGCTATTCATTAGTCTGTTTGATGAGAAAAATATGAAATTGATAAAATGGGTTATTAATACGTACAACTGCAACAGTGGAGGACTATTATTCTGCTGCGTGATACTGCAGAAGAACTGATGATGGCACGGTTTGATCTTCGGCTGACCAATCAGCAGAAAGGGGCGCTTAATTCCTGCCCACGTGTAGAAATCGAATATTCAAGCTGTTAATTCATTTTTCCACCCATAAACGAAAAACGAAAATTTAAGCTGAATTTTCGTTTTTATTTTTTTGGAAAAAAACAAAACAACGAAAAACGAGCCGTTTTCTCATTTTTCTACTTTTTCTACTTTCAATATTAAATCAAAAAACGAATGATCGAATGATACACGGATTGATGTTCTCTCAAATATTTCAGTTGTATTGAGAATTCAACATTCAAGATGACTTTGGGAAACGAGTGAATGCAACTAGTGAAACATTACTGCAGACATGGAGGAAATGGGTGAAAAGTCTATTAAGACTCTTTTTCTTTTCCTCTTCTTCTGTTGTTATGTTGCACATTAGCAACATATTAATGCACTGCTGCCTCTCACTGGTTTATTAATGTCATTGGTTCCTTTGTGGCTACTTGAATATTTTAAGTAAGTGTCACTCAAAACAGTAAGTAAATTGTTTTATTTGCCTTGAAAGTAGCTGTAACTTAATAAAACCTAGTAAGTATAACAACTAAGTAAAGATAACTAACTAAATCCAAGTAAGGTAAACTATTGGATTTTACAGTGTGGAAAAGGTCAGCCATCAGTGAATTTATTCATATAAATTCATCATATTAAACAACAGGGCTGTGAAAAAAAAAATAATAATAATAATTCTTATTATTATTATTATTATTATTATTATCATCATTTATTTATTTATTTATTTAATGCATAATTGATGTAGTTAATAATATTTGTGCCAGGGTTATTGTTAACTAAAACTATTAAAAATAGCTGAAATATGAATGAAGACTTGAAGAAATACAAATTAGAAATGTTGTCTTGGCAACTAACTGAAATAAAATAAGGTGAAGTAAAATCACTAGTACTAAAAGTAGTAAAAATGAAATTAAAATATATGTAAGCTAAAGAAAAATATGAAAAAATAACACAAGATTTCAGAAATCTGAAAATATAAAAGAATAAAAGCTAATTCAACATGTTAATAATTGCTACAATAATATATTATTATACTGTACCTTTGATTATTATTCAGAGTAACCAATGGCATCTAATGTTGCTGACATCCAACCAGCAACATAGGCTTCATGTTTGATTTCAGAATTTTACAGAGCTTTATGGTGCTTTATTGAATTTTTGGTCAAACTATTCAATTGTTTATGTTCCGCTGGGAGGGGGAAAAAACGTCTTGGGTTACGCATGTAACCATGGTTCCCCAAGAGGGAACGAGACGCTGTGCCCCCCAGGGGGCACAATGGGGAATGCAGCCTGCATGGCCGGTGTCTGAAGCACGTGTGAAACAATGCCAATCTATTGGCCCACATGGCCCATGACGTCATAGGCAGGGTGCCCGGAAGTATAAAAGGGCACCTGCTGAATACGTCATCCACTTAGCTGTCTGAAGGAGACGTAAACAGGCAGGCCGAAGGCATGGCAAGGGGGCGCAGCGTCTCATTCCCTCTCAGGGAACCATGGTTACATGTGTAACCAGAGACGTTCCCCTTCTAGGGAACTCAACGCTGCGCCCCCTAGGGGCACAATGGGGAACAAAATCCAACCACGCCGTGCCAAGGCGCATGCCTGTCCACTTGGTGGGAGAGCACCAAGGAAGCGTCAAACATACACCAAGCCTTTCCTTAGAAAGGGGCTATGCCACTAACGCCACGGGCCACTCCCGTAACTTGGCAGAAATGGGGGAACCCGAATAGATCAAGGGGAACATCCCACCCAAGTTACGAGCACAGCTGTCCTCAGATAGCTATGCTATGTGAGCAGAACTAGCCTGGATACACAAGACCACTGAAGAGGTTAACTAGAAAGCCTCTAGAGGAGCTAGAGATCGCTACATAAATCGCAGGTAAAGAGAGTAGCTGCTGAGCTCGAACACAGCTATCCTCAGATAGCTATGTCCCTAAAGTCTTATGAAGGCTTGTGGACCAGAATAACATAGCCTAGATAGCCTTCCCACAGAGCTGCCCAGACCACAGAGAGTGGGCTATCTACTTACTGCCCTAGCAAGGGAGATAGTACTGTCTAGGCAAGGGCTCAAAGAGACCGCTAATTAAAGACCCTAAGAAGGGGAGCAGTCACTGAGCTAGCACATAGATATCCTCAGATAGCTATGTACCTAGGAAGGGCTACCAGAAGGGGGACCGACTGAAAACTACCCAGACCACAAGAGTGGGCTGTCTACTTATGACCCAAAGAGGGGAGACAACACTGTCTAGATACGGGCACAAACGACTGCTACTTAAAACCCTAAGCAGGGGAGCAATCACTGAGCTAACACATAGCTATCCTCAGATAGCTAGGCTATAGGAAAGAGGACCACTCCATGAGAGGGCTCACCGCAATTGCAGTAGAACACAGCTAGTTACAGATAGCTGTATTCAAGTAAGCCGCGACCTGCCATAACAAGGGCTGGAATATAACCACCCCAGGTGGCTAGACCAAGGAGGTCCCAAACCCGCAAAATGCCTCCACTTGGAGGAATCGTCCACGCCTCCCCTCCAAAGCATGTAAGACCATGCCTCTGCCTTGCATGCCATGGTGATCCTGCAAGTCCACCAAGCCAAGGCACTCAGAGACATGCACAAGGGTGGCACCAACCCGGGGTTGATGCAGGAACTGCGCTCGCCGACCGACTTCGCTCTCCGGGTGATGAAGGTCACAGCATGATCCCTCTGGAAGGCGATGTCCGCACTTGTTCAATTCAATTAAATTCAAGTTTATTTGTACAGCAATTTTCACAATACAAATCATTGCAAAGTAGATTTACAGAAAATATAGTTTCTACAATATATTTAGTAGTAGCTTATCAGTGGTGACTATGTCAGTTACAAACAAATAGAGACATAATTAGTGTAGCTGCTGTTCCAACCCAGCAAAATTGATTTGTTTAACCCAAGCTAAAGAATAATAATGTGCATTTGATCAGATATAACTGCAGTACAAGATTATGAGATTCATTATTTGAATGCTAAGCCAAAGAGATGTGTCTTTAATCTAGATTTAAACAGAGAGAATGTGTCTGAACCCCGAACGTTTTCAGGAAGGCTATTCCAGAGTTTGGGAGCCAAATGTGAAAAAGCTCTACCTCCTTTAGAGGACTTTGCTGTCCTAGGTACTACCAAAAGTCCAGAGTTTTGTGACCTTGTGAGCGTGATGGATTGTAGCGTGGTAGAAGACTAGTTAGGTACGCAGGAGCTAACCCATTAAGGGCCGCTGCATTTTGGACTACCTGTAGCTTGTTTATTGAGGATGCAGGACAACCACCTAGCAGTGCATTACAATAGTCCAGTCTAGAGGTCATGAATGCATGAACTAGCTTGTCTGCATCAGAAACAGGTAACATGTTTCGTAGCTTGCCAATGTTTCTAAGATGGAAGAATACTATTTTTGTAACATGGGAAATATGATTTTCAAAAGACAAGTTTCTGTCTAATATAATTGATTTTTGACTGTAGAGGAAGTAACAGTACATCCGTCTAGTTGCAAATTGTAATCCAAATGATTATGTGTAGTGTTTTTGTCCAATAAGTAATATCTCTGTCTTATCCAAATTTAATAGGAGAAAATTATTGGTCATCCAATCTTTTACATTTTTAACACACTCTGTTAACTTAGATAATTTAGAAGTTTAATCTGGTCTTGTTGAGATATATAGTTGAGTATCATCAGCATAACAGTGGAAACTAATCCCGTATTTTCTAATAATATTACCAAGGGGCAACATGTATATTGAAAATATCAGAAGACCTAGGACAGATCCTTGTGACACTCCATATTTTACTCCCCGTTTAAATAAAAAAAGGGGTAGCGATCAGACAGGTAGGATCTAAACCATCTTAAAGCCTGCCTTTGAATACCCATATAGTTTTGTAATCGATCTATGAGTATGTCATGAGCTATGGTGTCGAACGCAGCACTAAGATCAAGTAAAACTAGCAATGAGATGCAGTCTTGGTCTGACGCAAGAAGCAAGTCATTCAGAAATTCTCCATAGAGATCTTTTTTGCAGGAAGGAGCACAATTGAGCAGACACAACTTTTTCAAAAATTTTAGACATAAACGGAAGATTAGAAATGGGTCTGTAATTTGCCAGTTCACTAGGACTTAGTTGTGGTTTCTTAATAAGAGGCTTAATAACCGCCAGCTTGAATGGTTTTGGGATGTGACCTATGTAGGGATTTCTATCATATACGGACACTACTATTATGCCTCTATCAGCCATCATGAGGTTTGCTAATCACCCAGCACATGATTCCAATATTCTGGGTCGACTTCCTGCCGGTCGTGTCGTCATCTACTCAGAGGAGTGATTAAAGACTGATTCAATCAAGAGACAACAAAGCTTTCTTTGTATCATGGACTGAAAAGGTTCGTTCACAACATATAGAAACCACCAATGGATGGAACCATTATATCCCAAACAGGAAAAGGACAGTAAATTAACTAGTGCCCTCAGGCCCGCACCAAGGTCCCTAGACGTGACTAACACATGACTCCCATCACATCTGCTTCCTGAAACCCCAACAGACCCGCGTCCTTATGTTACGACAAAAGAAACAGAACCTTGCATGACGATTTTAACAGACAAGCGTTTAAAACTCGTAAGTAGTGAGAATGTACTGGCAAAGGTCAGCCTGCTTAAAATGGACACAACGCTCTTGCTCTTGGTGAGCACGACAAAGCGCCCCCACGCCGTAACATCGCACAAGCGAGACCATCTAAGAACTCAAACACTTCAGTTGAAGCTTCATAACTCTGCAGAACGCAAAGTCTTGCAAACTCAGGCTTTTAGCAGGACTGCTGAAGCCTCTTCCGTAACACGGCAACCAACCAACCCAACGAGGGCTTTCCCAAAAAGACGTCATTCAAACGTCATTCCGACGTCACCGCAACAGCCAATCAGCGAAGGAATTTCCCTCCAGCAGCCATCCAGTAGCCACGAGGAACGACTCAGCTTTTCAGCTGTCAACCAAGCAGAACGCAAGTAAACGAACAAAATCTTATCTCTGCTGAACTGGTGTCGAGCTACTTTAAACAGTAAACATAAGCTAAAATTCTCTGCTTTGTGAATTCTCTCAGGTGAATTTAAATCACTCGTGAAAACGGGTTAGAACTTTGAAAATTCCTGCAACTCTGTCAACTCTCATTGTAAAGAAACTGTATGTTTGTGTGTATCAAGTCAAGTCAAGTCTGCTTTATTGTCAATTCTTCCACATGTACAGCACATATACACAGAGAATTGAAATTGCGTTACTCTCAGACCCTTGGGTGCATACAGATAACATAAATACAGATTAAATACAAAATCCAACTTTACAAATATACAAATAAGGTAAAATGTAAAAATATATATATAAAGCACAAGGCATATGGAGGATAGAGTGCAAACCAGTAAAGTAAATAACAGTGCAGAAATAGTGATGTAGTGCAAAAAAATTATTTGTAGTGCAAAAGAGCTTATTAGACTCTGATTAAAGTGACAGTGTGTGTGTGTATTTGGGAGGGGGGAGTGGGAGAGTCCATCAAATATGCGCGCTTGGAAACAAATAGATGGGACGAATGCGTACAAAAACACTGCGACTCACAAGACAAAAAACATGAAAACACCTTTCTGTCGGGAGAGAGAGAAGCCGCAGCATGTGAACGCGCCGCCATCTTGGATCAAAGCATCCAAGTGTATGTGTGTTTTAGCGTAGCTTTGATGTATTCTAGAGTAGCCAATAAAATTCATGTTTCATTTATAGAAAATCATTGTTTGGTGTCATATAATTTTAAGGTTAAACCCTTTGCCAAAGATTACGTTACCTCTCTAAGAGCTTACAAATTATCAGAATTGTGTTGACCGTGGCCAGGAAAATACATATTTAATTAGTTAAAATATACTGAGGTCACGACTCGCTGGACGACCGTTGATTTAAAGTGTAAAATAACAAATTTGAAATCAGTTTAATCAGGTGGACCTCGAATTTTCAGATCCAAGTCCTTTCAAAACCTGAATGAATTAATAATAATTAATTCCCTAAATTTAAGTAATCAAGTCATTACACCTAAAGATAACGATGAGTTGATAATATTGAGAAGCGGTTTTTCTGCTAAAGGTAACAACTCTTTCAGTAATTTAGTGGGTACAGGATCTAATAAACATGTTGTTGGTTTAGACGCAGTGATATTTTTTAGTTTATTTAGCTCTTCCTGTCCTATAGTTGTAAAGCACTGCAGTTTTTCTTTGGGTGCGATGAATGAAGCTGAAGTATAGGACACTGTAGAATCTACATTTGTTATTTTATTTCTGATGTTATCTATTTTATCTTGCGACCACGCCCGCCCCGGTTCCTTTCTTCCCGGAGGTGCATGAGGAGCTGACGAAGTCGAGGATGGCCCCTTTTTCGGCCAGAAGCCGCTCCTCCATCCTCACCCCCATCGATGGCGGGGCAGCTAGGGGTTATGTGCACATTCCCCAGGAGGAAAGAGCGGTTGCCGTGCACTTGTGCCCGCAAAATGCCTCCACTTGGAGGAATCATCCGCGCCTCCCCTCCAAAACATGTAGGACCATGCCTGATGTTATCTATTTTATCAGTGAAGAAATTACTATTAAACTGTGGGGGAATATTTAGATCGGGTGGCATCTGGTTATTTGTTAATCTAGCCATTGTGCTAAATAAAAACCTTGGATTGTTTTGGCTATTTTCTATGAGTTTGTGGATATGCTCGGCCCTGGCAGCTTTTAGAGCCTGTCCATAGCTGGACATACTGTTTTTCCATGCAATTCTAAAAAACATCCAAGTTAGTTTTTCTCCATTTGCGCTCAAGATTACGAGTTTCTTTCTTGAGAGAATGGGTATTACTGTTGTACTAGGGCTGTGCAATTAATCGCATGCGATTGTCATGCACATCTCGTCAGTAAAGTTGGTTCCGTGATTGGTAGTAAATTGCCATCACCTGCTTTCAGATGAAGCGGCATTTACTACACAGAGCCATAGTTCACTGACAAGCTAGGCAATATCGCGTTCATAATCGCAGATGAATCACATTCGATTATGAACGCGATATTGCCTAAAAGTGCAATTAATTGCATGCGATTGTCATGCACATCTCTTCAGTAAAGCTGGTACAGTGATTGCTAGTAAATCGCCATCACCTGCTTTCAGGTGGAGCGGCATTTACTACACAGAGCCATAGTTTACTGACAGCTAGTCAATATCGCGTTCATAATCGCAGATGAATCGCATTCGATTATGAATGCGATATTGCCTAATTGTCAGTGAACTACGGATATGTGTAGTAAATGCCGCTCCACCTGAAAGCAGGTGATGGCGATTTACTAGCAATCACTGTACCAGCTTTACTGAAGAGATGTGCATGACAATCGCATGCAATTAATTGCACTTTTAGGCAATATCGCGTTCATAATCGCAGATGAATCGCATTCGATTATGAATGCGATATTGCCTAATTGTCAGTGAACTACGGATATGTGTAGTAAATGCCGCTCCATCTGAAAGCAGGTGATGGAGATTTACTACTAATCAAGGAACCGGCTTTACTGACGAGATACGCATGACAATCGCATGCGATTAATTGCACAGCCATATGTTGTACCATGGCGCAGTATGTTTTTCTCTAACCATTTTCAATTTGATGGGGACAACAGCTTCTAATATATTAGAGAAAATAGTGCCCATGTTGCTAGTCATTTCATCTAGTTCATGTGTATTTATGGGTACACAGACCAGTTGAGATAAATCAGACAGGTTATTTCTGAATCAATCTTTAGTGGTTGAAATAATAGTTCTTCCTGAACAATAACGCGGAGCCATATAGTTAATATCAGTAATATGCAGCATGCACGATACAAGGAAATGGTCAGTAACATCATCCCTTTGAGGTACGATATCTTTATCAGTAAGATCGATTCCATGCGATATAATTAAATCTAGTGTATGATTAAAACGATGAGTGGGCCCGGTGACATTTTGCTTTACTCCAAAAGAGTTTATTAGGTCAGTAAATGCAAGTCCTAATGCATAATTTATCAACGTGAATGTTAAAATCTCGGACAATTAGCGCTTTATCAACAGTAACCAAAAGGTCTGAGAGGAAATCTCCAAATCCTTTTAGGAAATCTGTAATACATACCGGTGGTCTATACACAGTAGCCAGAGCAAGAGATAAGATAGATTTATTTTGCATATCTGACAGTGTAACATTAAGCAGAAGTATTTCACATGAGTTAAAACTGTATCCTGTGAGTAACATTGAGAATAAATATTGTTGCAACTCCGCTGCCACGACCAGTCTGCCGGGGCTCATGCTTATAACAGTAGCTTGGTGGAGTAGACTCATTTAGACCAATATAATCATTTGGTTTTAGCCAGGTTTCAGTCAAGCAGAGTACATCAAAACTATTATCTGTGATCATTTAATTTACAATAACTGCTTTGGGTGCAAGTGATCTAATGTTTAGGAGCCCAAACTTTAAAAATAGTTTTGGTTCATTTATTTAGCAATTTTATGGTTTAATCACGATCAGATTTTTTTCTAGATCCTGCATAAAATTTATATTTTGACCTCAATATTCGGGGAACAGACACAGTCTTTATAGATTGGACAGCGCAAGTATTTCTATCAATTAAGCGGGTAGAACAAAAGCCATCATAGCAGTTATTTGAGAATTGGCTTACTAGTCATATGGAGCATAGCGTCTTGGAGATGTTGTCCGACAGGAGTTCCGCTCCGACTCTGCTGGGGTGCAGGCCATAAGCACATTGTGGCCCAAGAGTGCCATCTATGGCTCAACCTGGCAGAGATGAGGGATGCCGACAAAGTTCGCTTTCTTGACACCCCCATCTCCCAGGCTGGGCCCAGCAGTTCTCGGCAGTGCAGCGACAGACTGAGGCGATCCAGCACATCTTGCCCCGGCGTAATCCTCCAGCTGCCACCACTCCGCCGCGGGCCACACCTCAGCCTTCCCGTCGCCGAGAGCGCCCTCCTGCGGCCTCTACAGCTGCTCCATCCCATGCTGAGACCATGTTAAGGCCGGCGCGTTGAGCCCCCCGCAGCAGTGTGGCGCCCCCCGTGTCATAGCCGGCCCTTAAGTCCTCCAAGAAGACAACGAAGCAACCCTGACATGGATGGCCAGGAGAGGCAAGGAACTGCTCTTCTACTGGAGGTAGTGGAGACTGCTCCTTCCCCTGGAGGAGGGCCGGGTGGAGAATCCTTGGTTTTCTTTTGTTTCTGTTCCGCCACTGGCTCAAGGGCCAGTGGTACCCACATTTTCAAAGAAAGAGCAGTTTACTTTTCCTCCGGGACGTCAGGCTCGTGGGTTGACAGTGAGCGACTCGCTGCCTCCTCACTCTCGCCCACAATGTCCCCTATTGCCAGCGCCCAAGAAATTGCGGTTCGGGGACACAACGCCACCCCAAGCATCTGTCCTGCTGTGATGAGACAGAACACAATGTTTTCTGGTCCATCCAGCACGACTAACCACCTCTGCAGGCATGTCGATTGTTCCTTTGGTGCCACTCGCATGGAGCTTGGGAGCGTTGCTTGTGCTGCCCAACCTGTCCCGCTGGCTCATTTGGACAGTCTGACTCGGCTACGAGATTCAGTTCGCCAGGCGACCCCCCAGGTTCAGCGGTGTACTGTGCAAGGAGATTGCTGTCCTATTGGCGAAGGATGCAATCGAGCCTGTCCCTCCAGCCGAGATGGAGTCGGGGTTTACCAGCCCTTACGTCATCATACCCAAGAAAGGATCTGGATCTGCGAGTTTTGAATCGGGCCCTTCACAAGCTCCCAATCAAGATGCTAATGCAGAAGCACATCATCAAATGCATCCAGCCCCAGGATTGGTTTGCAGCGGTCGACCTGAAAGACGCTTACTTTCATGTCTCGATAATTGCTTGACACAGGCCGTTCCTTCGGTTTGCATTCGAGGGTCGGGCATGGCAGTACGGGGTCCTCCCCTTCGGGCTGTTCCTGCCCCCCCCCCCCCCCCTTGTATTTACAAGAGTCGCGGAGGGCGCCTTTGCCCCATTGCGGGAAGTGGGCATCAGGATCCTCAACTATCTCGCAACTATAGAGCAGTTGTGCGATCACAGTGACCTGGTGCTCTGGCACCTCAGCCAGTTGGGGCTTCGGGTCAACTGGGAAAAGAGCAAGCTCTCCCCTGTGCAGAAAATCTCTTTTCTTGGTGTGGAGTTAGACTCGGTGAGTATGACAGCAGGTCTCACCAATGAGCGCTTTCACTTTCAGAGGCTCCTGGGGCATATGGCATCCGCAGTCGCAGTCACGCCGCTCGGATTGCTTCATATGAGACCATATGAAGCAATCTTGCGGCAGTTCCGGCCACTGCTAATTGACAAGCACGTGTTGGTTCTCACGGACAACACTGAAACTGTTTTGTACATCAACTGACAGGGAGGTCTACGATCATGTCACGGGTCACAACTCGCCCGCCATCCCCTCCTCTGGAGTCAGACATGGCTCAAATTGCTGCACGCCGTCCACATTCCGGGGGAGCTCAATCATGCAGCCGACGTGCTCTCACAACACCTCACTTTCCCCGGAGAATTGCGACTCCATCCCCGGACAGTCCAGCTGATATGGAGTCGATTCGGGGAAGCCCAGGTAGACCTGTTTGCTTCCCATGAGTCCTCCCACTGCCAGCTATATTACTCCCTGACCGAGGCGTATGCAAGTATGCGCTTCCCCCAGCGAGCATTCTCGCGCAAACACTGTGCAAAGTCAGGGAGGACGAGGAACCGGTCTTGCTGGTTGCGCTTCACTGGCCCACCCGGACCTGGTTTTCGGAACCCATGCTCCTCATGACAGCCCCTCCCTGGCGCATCCCCCTGAGAAAGGACCTTCAGGATAGAGCTCCCTCTTCGAGGCAAGCCTATGCTCTGAAGTGGAGTCACGAACTGGAGTTCTTCTTGTCGAGAAGACCCCCAAAAATGCACAATTAGAGTAGTGCTTTCTTTCCTGCAAGAAAATTTGGAGTGTAGGCTGTCACCCTCTACCTTGAAGGTGTGTGTGGCTGCTATCGCAGCACATCATGATGCAGTGGATGGCCGTTCCCTGTGGAAACAAGATCTCATCGTTAGGTTCCTGAGGGGTCCCAGAAGGTTGAATCTTTCTAGGCCACCCCTGGTGCCCTCCTGGGATCTCTCTACCATTCTGGCTGGCCTGCAGAGGGATCCCTTTGAGCCACTGGACTCAGTTGAGCTTAAATTCCTGTCTGCTATGACCGCACTCCTAACCGCTCTCACTTCCATCAAGAAGGTTGGGGACCTCCAAGCATTTTCAGGGATCGAAGAGTGCCTTATGTTCGGGCCGGCTACTCTCACGTTGTCCTGAGACCACGGCCTTGATACGTGCCCAAGGTTCCCACAACGCCTTTCCACAATCAGGTGGTGAACTTGCAAGCACTGCCCCCAGAGGAGGCAGACCCAGCCCTAGTGTTGCTGTGTCCCGTAAGAGCACTTAGCATATACGTGGCTTCAGAAGCTCCGAGCAGCTCTTTGTCTGCTACGGAGGTCAGCATAAAGGGAAGGCTGTCTCCAAACAGAGGTTGGTTCACTGAATAGTGGATACCACTGCCTTCTACAGCCTCCGTGTCGAGCTGGTTTCCTCCAATGTGTTGGATAATAGGTAATTGGCAGGTGTCACACTTGCTGCACCATTCCCCCTCACACAGGGATGCGAGCATCTTTTTCTCCCAGTCGAGTTCCCCGGAGGGAGAACCCTGGTTGAGCATCCTCCAGCACCCCCGGCAGTCAGACTCAGCACAGCATATCGGTGTTAGCTTGCCCGGGTCTCCGGTCAGCCCCTGTACTTGGTTAGGTGTCCATATGGCTTGATTCCCTGCGGGCAATCCCATATGTGTTTGCTTCCATGGTAAGGTTTCCCTCTCGGTGAACCATGTCTTCCCTTTGACAGACCATTCTGTCAGGCTCTGCTGGCAGTGGTTCCGCCCTACTCTCAGGTATGACCTGCCTCAAAGTCCCATTCCTTATGTAGTACTGCCGAAGGCCTGGGCCAGTCCATATTAGTGTCTCCACATGATACCTCCCTACAGGTAGGATGTGGCCTCCGTAGTGCCCTTCTCCGGAAGGCTAGCTTCCCCATCGTTACTGCCAAGCTGTAAACAAAAAACAGGAAAGGCGTGAAGCACCTTTCACAAAAGGTCAAAATCCCTTCTCTTTAGAAATGATTTTCTGTGGTAGGAACAGCGGCATGGCTATCTCCAGCAGCGATGTACTCACCTTTTGGTCCCTTCAGGTGCCAAGGTCAGTGAATTTGCGCTGGGGCATTGGGAAGGTTACAACCTTTGCGTAGCACCTGTCTGACACGCTGCGGCTTGTCAACATTTGCAACGCCATATGGTTGTGACAGGGTTCAGGTTGTGGTGCTTTCCATGGACCCCAAATGTCATCACGACATAACTCGAAGTGACCGACAGATAGGGAACGTTTTGGTTAGGTACATAACCCTCGTTCCCTGCTGGAGAGAACGGAAACGTTATGTCCCCATGCCACAACCTCGAACCATCGCTGGTTGCCAGAGACAAGTTCTGGGCTCCTCAGCATAAAACCTGATGAGTGGATGCACCTGTCGCCTATTTATACCCGTATGCACGGGGAGTGGCTCAGCATGCAAAATCCACTAGCCAAACTTCATTGGCCTTTTCCCTGAATCAGAGAGGATTCTGGCTTCCAAGTAAGAACCCCAATGTCGTCACGACATAACATCTCCGTTCCCTCCATCGGGGAATGAGGGTTACATATGTAAACGAGTACTCATTGAAAAATGAAAATTTTGTCATCATTTACTCACCCTCATGTTATTCCAAACTTCTTGTATGAGTTTCGTTCTTCTGTTGAGCACAAAATAAGATATTGGAAGAATGTTGGGAGCCAAACCATTAACAGTAGGCATTGACTTCCATAGTATGGAAAAATATATATTTTGGAAGTCAATGACTACCAGCAACTGCTCAATTACCAAAATTCTTCAAAATATATAATTTTGTGTTCAACAGAAGAAAGTTATACTGGTTCGGAACAACTTGAGGGTAAGTAAATGATAACAAAATCTATCGCTATACAAATCTATAATTTATATGACTATCCCGTAGTAGTACTAGGCCAACGCCATGTTAAAATCAATTCAGACAAGCTGATTATAGTTGAAATTCTGTCAACAGTTACAATGTTCAGGGGTTAAAGTATGTTAACAATGTCCTGTCATGTGGTTAGTACACATCTAGCATTGCTTTCCAACCTCCTTGATCATACTCTGCTTCTCGTCATTCTCTCATCACTCCTCATCTTCTTCAGTGTCTTCCTCCCTCGGCTTCATTTCTGCAGGCTCAGCATCTGTCCACGGCTTTGAAGTTCTGTAAGACTGCAACAAAATAAATTATTCCTACAATCAAATCTGGGTTAATTAGATAACAGAAGAGTGCCTGCTCAGAAGTAAAGGGATTGAATAAAGTTGCTGTATTGAGAGTGTGTGAGTGCTTATCAAAGAATAAATAAATAAACAAAAGTTTAAAAAATACATCTGATTAAAATAAATCTTTCAAACTGATGTTGGGTATTTATTAATACTGTACACAGTATGTTGCTGTTAAGTCTTACAGTAAATAATCATTTATTTAGAAATCATTTATTTTACATTAATTGTTTTTAATAAGATGAACACAAGCACAACAAAAACATTACATAATACATAATATTAATAAAATGATAATTGTATAATGTAGGAAAGAATCTCAGTGCTGAGAAATTAATTAAAGAGGCCAAATAATTCATGAAATCTAGTGATGTGATTTTAACAGAGGGGGAAACCTGCCAAAATGTGAGGGCAGTTCCTGATCCTTAGCAGAAGCGGCAGTTTGATAAATTGCACACACTGTCAGAATTAGCATTCAAGTAATCAGACCATTCAAACAAGAGAGGAATATTAACTTTTTAAAGTGTTTGTTTGTCTTGCCATCATGGCCGCCCATCTAAAGTGGGAAGTTTGTTAATGGTTCATAAGACCCTCCCATGGGACCACATTACCCAGAAGGAATCTCTCTGTATGCAGAGTGCCAGCACTCATTCCTCTACCCCGTTCAAATAAATAGATATTCGGCAGAGCATTTGACCGTGAGTAATCCATGTTTTTGCAGGAGCTTGAATTTTATTGGTTCAAAAAACAGCAAGTTTTGTGACGAAACAGGATAATGAAAGCGTACTAACTACGGCTTCTGACCACACACTGGACAGGAAAAGGAAATCACTCTTAATCAGGTGTTGCTATTAATCTTGTTTGCTTTAGACTTTCACCCTTCATTTAACTTGACCCGGTGCACAGGGAGAAAATGAGCGCTTCAACCTGACTGGTGACACCAGCTTGATGAATGATAGAAAAACACAGACTGCCATGTGCAGCACAGCTAACAGCACAGCAGAACGGTCAGGAAAACGTGCTCTTGGTCCTGACAGACATCTGGCTCAGTGCTGAGAAATTAATTAAAGAGGCCAAATAATTCATGAAATCTAGTGATGTGATTTTAACAGAGGGGGAAACCTGCCAAAATGTGAGGGCAGTTCCTGATCCTTAGCAGAAGCGGCAGTTTGATAAATTGCACACACTGTCAGAATTAGCATTCAAGTAATCAGACCATTCAAACAAGAGAGGAATATTAACTTTTTAAAGTGTTTGTTTGTCTTGCCATCATGGCCGCCCATCTAAAGTGGGAAGTTTGTTAATGGTTCATAAGACCCTCCCATGGGACCACATTACCCAGAAGGAATCTCTCTGTATGCAGAGTGCCAGCACTCATTCCTCTACCCCGTTCAAATAAATAGATATTCGGCAGAGCATTTGACCGTGAGTAATCCATGTTTTTGCAGGAGCTTGAATTTTATTGGTTCAAAAAACAGCAAGTTTTGTGACGAAACAGGATAATGAAAGCGTACTAACTACGGCTTCTGACCACACACTGGACAGGAAAAGGAAATCACTCTTAATCAGGTGTTGCTATTAATCTTGTTTGCTTTAGACTTTCACCCTTCATTTAACTTGACCCGGTGCACAGGGAGAAAATGAGCGCTTCAACCTGACTGGTGACACCAGCTTGATGAATGATAGAAAAACACAGACTGCCATGTGCAGCACAGCTAACAGCACAGCAGAACGGTCAGGAAAACGTGCTCTTGGTCCTGACAGACATCTGGCCGTTTTGGGGGTGAATGGTGCTCTTTCGGGGTCAGCGCTCAGGGCCTGTGAATGCCCCTGTGTGTGTCCCAGTAGCTGAATATTTAGTTTTTTCTTTTCCTGTGTGGAATTTTTGGGGTGCTTGGGGCAGAGGCATTCACACCTGTCAGTGTTTTGTGACTGTTTATTAGCAGTGAAAAGACTCGGCTAACATCCACAACCCTTAGCTTTGACCTCTCAAGTAAACTATCACACCATTTTCTAGGGTCAAGATTCTTCGGAAGTACAAGAAGGCTAACCCTGATGTAATCTGGTACATTTAATTTAATCTAACAATGAGCCACTTATTACATGGCTATACTTACTAAATACATAAATATGTGAACTTGAATTGTTTTATAATTTATTTAATGCTAAAGTGTTAGTTCACCCAAAAATAAAAAATTGTCAATTTTCTCACCCTCATGTTGACTCCAAACTTTTTTCATCTTCAAAACGCAAATGTAGCTTTTTTTTAATAAAACCATTTTCTTTCTGTCCTTACACTAAACATCAGTTTCATCAAATCTTCATAAAAAGTTCATAAAGAGATTATAAAAGAATTCCATATGAATTGGTTTAATCCGAAGTCTTCTGAAGAAACTTCTTGAGACACAATGGGCCTCATTTATCGATCTAACATAGAAACAAGCACAGATCCATGCGCACAAATTAACTTACGACAGAGTTCATGTGTGATTCATGAAACATTCGTATGCCACCAATCTCATCGTACGAATGATCATAGCTTAATATTTTAATATCTCGGCCCTAAAAACACCCTGGTTTAGAAGCCTTGCCCCTAGAGTTTACGACAAGGAAAAACGAAACCCAGTCAAAAAGAGTAAGTAATCTCATGAAAGAAAAATTTATATTACTCCAAAAACACCCATTAACCTTGTAACTGCAAACAATTACATTAATTTTATTAATGTATATTAAATATAATGAAACCTTTACAAACATAAATATAATTTAGCCTATTTAGTTCCTTTCAGTCAACAACTGTCTCAAAGCAAGGCCAGACACAACAGGTAACTGCATAACAGGATGGTTTATTAATTTGAGAAGCAGAAGAATGGAACGGGTTGAGGTAAAGGCAGGTGAGTGTCAACACAGTGAATGATTCCAGGGTTCTTATCGGAGTTCTGATGGCAAGTATCTTATGCCAGTTTCGTTGGAACAGATTAATAAAATGCAATGCATTAAAGGGGTCATATGATGCGATTTCAATTTTTCCTTGCTCTTTTGGAGTGTTACAAGCTCTTGGTGCATAAAGAAGATCTGTAAAGTTGCAAAGACTAAAGTCTCAAATCCAAAGAGATATTCTTTATAAAAGTTAAGAGTCAACCACGCCTACCTAAAATGGCTCATTCTAACATGCCCCCACATGTCTACGTCACTGTGTGGGAAGATTTGCATAACACCGCCCAAATGTTCACACAAAGAAAGAAGGCGTAACTTTTATTCTCGCTGTAGTATTGTTGTTGCCGCCGCCGCCATGTCGAGAAGGCGCTGTGTGTTTCATTGTGAAAGCGAAACTACTTTGTTTGGCCTTCCAAAAGAGGACGATTATCCGCTTCGTCATGGAAATACATCAACTTCGCGCTGTGGATCACTGGATCGGCTTTCACCGTGGACGAAGCAGAGTCCAGTCCTGGGTCGCCACATGTGGTTGCCACAAGCCCGCCGGCCGCTCCTTCGTCGAATCTGCCGGCCGCACCGTTTTCAAGCCCGCCGGCCGTTCCTCACTCTAGCCCGCCAGCCTCCACTCACTCTAGCCCACCGGTCGCCGCTCACTCAAGCCCGCCGTTAGAATGTCTTATATATATATAAGACATTCTAATCTTACTGGTCCAGTGGGTTTTAAAATAGAGGAGGCACACTAACTGTATTGGTCTGGGGATCCCTGTCGATTATTATTATTATTATTATTATTATTTGCTTAACCCCTTTAAAATGGCTTTTTGGTTGCTTTTAGTCAGAAAATGACACACACAGCAAGATAATATAATTTCACTTACCTGGCCTATCACTTGAAGCAAACATCCATCCCTTCTTAAAAGTCTTTGTTAAAAGAACCAACTGCTGTAATGTTAGCCTATATCCAGCTTAGGCGTGTTCTCTCTTTATTTTTAATTTGTATATATACTGTCTGATTGACAGCTTGGTAAATCTGTTGGCGATCAAATATTCAATATCGCTACTCATCATAAGTACTTGGTACATTATCAGCGCAGCGGGAGACGTTCAAACTAATATCATGTAATTTACATCTCTATGATGATTGGTTGATATCAGAAGGGAGGCTAGCCTCACTTGCAAGGTTTCTTTTCTCAACACCCCTCAGCGCTGAAAGTGAACACTCGATTCTGATTGGCTAAATTGTTTTTACCAACGGAAGCACGAGAGCTAAGCTCTCCCCCGGCCTCCCCCTCCCCTTCTCTATCATTAGCGGTTGTAATTGCATCAGCAGATTCGGCACACTCGCGATAGAAAAGCAGAGCATTCCAACTTCAGTAACATGTTATGGTATTACAGCTGTGAAATTACAAACAAAAAATACACATTCTGAGACATGAATTGAAATTAATTGTGAATTGTATTAACATTAAATCATCCTCCTCCCATTTTCACCTCAAAATTTTGGGGAAGATGTGACTCCCCTGCCTCCCCTGACGAGAAGCCACTGTACTGGTCAGTGATCAACTAATGAGCTTCGGTTGTTGGTCAGGAAAATAACTTAAATGAACAAAATGCAATTATACAATTCTCCACCAGATTTACTATGCTGCATGCAAATTCAGGCTAACTCAAAAACTTGCGTACACGAGCTGAGACCAGACGTGAGATTTGATCGTAGCCACCGCTCATGTCTATATTGATAAATTACAAGTTTTGCATTGAAACGACCGTATGCCCTATTTTCTATCATACGTTCGTTTCATAAATGAGGACCAATCACTTTATATAATGAACAGATTTCATTTAGGCTTTTATTAAAATATAAACAATAATCAATGCACACAGTGAACCAATAAGGTTCTTGTGTATCATGCAAGTATATTTGAGCTTTTAAAAAAAACAGTGAGGTTTTTTTCTCACATGTCAAGCAAGTACGGTTGAGCTGCTATTGACCATATTTGATGTTCTCTACGTTTGTACGTTGTTCATTTTTATATGTGAATAAAAGCCTTAAATCTTAAAATAAGTAATTATATAAAGTCATTGTTTAGAAACCATTAAATCCACATGGATTACTTTTATGATAACTTTTGAAGTGTCAAAGTTTTGATGGAATGCACTTTCAGTGGATTTCAGACTTTTTTTAACAAAAGTCTTCATTAAAAAATCATTACAATGTCCAAAACAATTGGCCTAGCAACAAGACGACCACTGCTATTATATTAATGTAATTTTTTTCTTCAACCGATAATTGAGATACAAGATGATGCCAGTTGCAGAGTCCACAGTGTGATACAATAGACACACAAGTAGTGCCAGTTTCAGTTACCCATATGAGCATTGCCACGAATGATGGATGGCACAAATATCAGACTGCTGGATGAAACAATTGATCAATCAGAATTAAGAATATAAGAGAGCCTGCTAATAATCTGGAAGACCATCAGTGGACTGATATTTATCAGTGCTTTGTATGTATGTTTTTCATTGAAGAATGTCTAGTAAAGAATGGATGTCCAGTTTCTCAGCAGAGAAACAACAACAATGCCATCCCGCTGTCGGGAAGCACATCCAGTTGGCTGAAATAACTGGGAATGTTTCAGTTTGTCATATGATGTTTGTTCCAAACAAAGCAATGGACAGCGTCATTCCCTTCAGGAATTCTCCCACAGATCACTGTCCATATCAATGAACTGCCAACACAAATAAAGTACTTTTGAATTAACTATCTGCTCACCGACTGAATGGAAGGCTTTAATCTCTTTGCTTCGATTCTCCTCCCTGCATCTCTTCATCATGCCTGCTTTCTTCTCCCCTCATTTCTGTCCCTCCCTCCTCTCTTTCACGTTTCCCCTCTCCCCGCGCCTTTGCAACCATCACTCATTGAGAAAAAGCTCTTTTTTAAATTTTTTTCTCGTATGGAGCGAGAGGGCCATGGCGGAGAAGCGCGTCCACCGGTGGCCACCCAGGCCTCTCGGTTCCTCTCACACTCTCTTCAACCGCTGTTTCTGGAGCTTAAGATTTTTTTGGCAGGTAGAAGATTAGTAAAGAGCTCTTGGCAACAAAGCATTCAATCACTTCCAAGTAACATGGTATCAAATGTGCCCTCCGCCCTTCTCACTTTGGGAGAGCAAGTCTTTCTTCTCGTCTACGCTACTCTTTTTTCCAGCCTCTTTTCCTGGTTGAGCCGAGTGGCCTTTGAAAAGAGTCTCCTCTGTTCCTGCGTCTCTTGTCAATCGGAGAGAGGCAGGAAATGAGCCTGCTTTGTAGGATTAATTAATAACAGAGGTTGGTCAACGCATGAGAGGGGATGTAATTGCTACTCTGTGGAAGGAGAGGAAAGGAAAAGTTTGGGTTGCAGTTTTTTGAGGAGGGGGCTTCTGATGAGGGGAAGGAGCTTTGAACTGAAGGGCCTGTGTGCTCCTGGATTAAAGCGAGATGCGAGTGGGGGGGCCTTTGAAGTCTGAAGAGAGGTCTAGGAGAAGAAATAAAGTTGGGAGGTATAAATTCTGGCTGGCAACATCAAAAGCTCTTATCACCCACTCTCACCTGTTGACACCCAGGGGTGAAGACTCTAGATACTGCACCACAGCTGCAGGAAGCTGCACGTGGGCTACTTATGTACACTTCTCGCTCTCACCCTCTGTCTCTATCTGCCTTTTTCTTTTCATCTGTCACTTGCACTTTCTCTCGTGTCTCTTCTGTCTGTCCATCCATGGTGGTCATCTCATTTTAATCCAAAACAGTTGCAGTTGAGTTAAAAACAGTTCTTTTTAAATGTAATCATTGATTATAATTAAATTAGAATTGATATTCCAGGTTAAGAAGAAATAGCACACAATCTAAACAACTTTGCATTTTGGGTAATAAAAAAACCCAGAACTCTCTGGCCTGTAAACCCATCTAATTTGGGTCAGTGGCTGGTATACATATTCTTCTACTCTTGTGCAGCTATGATAATAGGAGAAAATTTGATTTAATTATACGATATTTTTGTGTCAGACCTTCTGAATAAACTCGTATAACATCAATTAATATCTTTTAGTTTTGAATAGTATAACTCATTATACAGCTGTACAGTGTTTTACTTTGCCATTAAGGTTGCAATGTGCTGCCATAGTGTGTAATTACAATATGCTAAGGTTAAATGAAAATTGAGGGAAAAGATTTGCATTTCTAACTACAGACAAATTACAGTTTACCATTGCCTGGTATACAGGGGTCAGATAATTTGTAATACGCAGATGAATTGTTTCTAATTGGATTCAAAAAAAGTCTTATAATTGGATGAGTAAGTGGAATATCTTTTCAATAAAGAGCAGCAGCAGGTTAATAAAGGCTTAAGGGGTAACTGTGGTCACAAAAAATATTACATTTTGAAAATGTACATTTTGAAAATCAAGTGCTTTGACAGTATGATATGATTTTTTTTATGTTTTTAATAAGTCGTATAAATTGTACAAAAAATTATGTAATTATTTGTTTAGCTGTTTTAATGGTTTGAATGTTTTTTTTTCCTCACTGACAGAGTAATGCTGTGAAAATCGGCTCATTTGCATTTCTACTGATGAACGTGTTATTGTATAGAATATCGTATAGCTCGCCATTCTTGTATGCAATGTGCATTATACACAATGCGAGTTTAAGAGTTTATATCAAATCCAGAATCTTGATTTTTTTGTTTTGTCCATGTTTCATGTTTCAAGTTTGCTCCTCACTGAAGCACTGCTGTAAGTACATTGTTTAATGCAATCTCATTTCTGATGCCACAGGCAGCCTATAGATTGCTCACATCCCCGGTTTAAGCGCAAATAACACAATTCACAATATATTTTATTACTATATGAAATCTCCCAAGTCCTCAGCTGATATATCATGTAGTTTTCTCATCACAAACACTCAGCTCATAGCTATGGGACAAAAGGGTCTCGGCTCTGTTATTTGTAAATGTCAGTGAGTTGTTGCGTTCCTCAGAGCAGTCATTATCCCCCTGAGCTCAGTGCACTTTTTACCCACATTCTCCATTTCTCAGCTCCTCTGACCCTTTCCTGGAGGATTTACTGTACACTGTGTCACGCTGCTCTCAATACTGATATATGGAGGTGTGTAAACCGTGTACAGATTTATCCCTTATGGACATGCAGTACGGCTACACTGTGCTGTCATATCAAAGCGCTGATGTGTTTGTGCACGTGAGGTACGTCTCTTGACATATTTACAGTTGCTGTGGCAATACAGGATGTGGAAAAGACACTGAGCACCTAGCAAACATTGTTCGCAGCGTCAGAGGTGAAGTTGGTCTCTACTGTTTGTTTCAAAGCATGAATACCCTCTGATTTCCTAGATGATGGTCCCCTCTTGGGACATCCAGGCAAATAAACTCTGCCAAAAGCAGCAAGCGAGAAAATCAAATGAACACCCCAGATAAAAACCTGGGACCAAATTAGTGCCGCAAACATACGCAGGCTAATGAATTGTAAGTGAACGAGATATAAAAAAGAGAAAAAATCAAAGATTGGGCGCAGACGCAGTTTCATGCATAACTATCCGAGCGAGGCGCTCACTCATGGAGATCAGCCAGATTTCTTATACAACACATCTCCGGATTGCAGAAAACCTTGATTTTATGCAACGGCAAAAAAAAATTCAACAATCCTTGAGGCACTCTTGTACTACACTTTGCCCATGTCTGGAGGCCCGTAATTGTGCACACACATCAATTATGGATCGGCCTTAGCTTTCAGCCGCTCTGCCCTCCAATCAGACGCCCACCCTGCCGGTCTCCCTGGGCGCTTTTTGGAGCGGTTTGATTACAGGTGCTGTACAGGCGGCCTTGTTAGGCCACTTTTTCGCTGGTTGAGGGAATCCTCTCTCCTGTCCGGACGAGGGGCAAGTAGGGGGAACGCGGGTGGAGGGGGATGTCTGGGGCTGACGGAGTCGGCCATCACATCCAGCTAACAATTTCTGTCAGGTCCCGAGAGGCCGGCTAATGAGGCCCGCCGACACGGCCGGAGGCAAGAGCCCTGCGCCGAGCCACTGGAGTGAGAAGCGAGTTTGGCACCTAGCAGCCTTGCAATAATTAATCAGACCCTTCTCTCTCCCTTTCACCCTCACTCGCTTTTTTCTCTCCCCCTTTTCTCTCCGTCTCTTACTCATGTCTATTCATTGACACTCAAACGGCTCCCTCTTTTCTATAACCGTCAGCCCTTCCCATTGTCGGTGGCTCTTTCCTTTCAAGCCCTGGGCCTGTCTCGTCCCCCGATCGGCCATACAGATGTGCTAATGAAGGCGGGAGAGTGGAGGTATGTCTGAATCTGAGCCATTCACCATGCTTTTTAAAGAGACGAGATGGAGGAACAGTGGCCGTGACAATGCCCGTGTGCTCTCGTGCTCACCTATCACAGCCTGTTAAAGAGAGGGATGGGAGAGACATAAATGGGCCGACCTGGCTGACTCACAGTCGCTCATAAAGAAACCTCCTGAGCCCTTTTGTGCACAACTGTTAAGGATTTCTCCGTATGTATCTCTGTTTCTCTCTCTCCGAGTAAGTGTCTCCCAGATGCTGAGTCAGCCTGAGGCAGTGTGTGACCTGTGCACCGTAAAGGTGAGACACTGTTTTCTCATTGGTTTAAGACAAATATGTCCAGAAGCAATATTTTCTTCCCCTCACATGTCTGTTTTTCTTGTTACGGTTTTTCTCTCTCTCTTCATCCATCTCTCTCAGTGTCATTCTCTGTTTTGTTTTGTTTTTTCTTTAAGGGAGTCTGATCAGACACCAGCTGAGTTCCATCATCTACACAGTTAAGATACAGAGAGAGAGAGAGACTTCTCGGGAGCCAAAAGGTCAGAGTTTAAGGTCAAGTATGTAATCCACCTAGATACGGCAGATGGGCCTTGACCTCAAGGAAATGTATTTTCTGTGAGGTCTGTGTTTACAGCAGATTAATATATAATTTTACTATGACATGCCTCTATATCAAAATGCTACAAAGCTGAGCTAAGGAAAAGAAACAAGTTGACAACAGGTGTACAGACATATCAACGCTATAACTGTGTGATGGGATCTACCATCCTGTCCCTCTAGGGGCAATCTTCTCACATAAGTAAGACCTCAGAAATCACATTTTTTGTTGTTGTTTTTTTTTCATTATTTTTCATGCTCTTACAGCATTTTGCTTTGGATGAAATAAGAATTCTATAACTTTTTTTTTTTCAGAGAATATTGATAAAATTGGTTTTCTCAAATAATCATTATGAAAGGGTTTATTTAAGATTCGTATTGCTTAAAATGAATTAAGAATTGAAAATAGGTATTTGTAATTGTAATATTTTATTATATAAATTTTTTATTTATTTTTTTTATTAAAAATTTATTTTTTATTATTTATTATTTTTGCATTTTGTTACAAATTACAGTGTAAAAAATGAGGTGAAAGCACAACAGCACGCAGTGTTCCTGAATGTGCTGTAGCTGACATGTTTTGATTAAAGGAACTTAGAATCTTTGATGACACCGTTTGAAAAGCAGAAAAGACACGTAATTCAAAAAGGTTTCCCCCATATGAAGAAGAACTAGAACCCTCTGAGGGAAATCTTCAACTTCAAAGATGTTCTCGTTGTTCAGATAAAATGGTTTTGTAGACATTTAGTTAGTACTAAATAATTAATACAAATTTAAACAAATGAAAAGGATAAAATCTTTTTGAGATTTTAAAAAGTATTTTTATTTATACTATTTATACTAATAATATATTATTATTATTATTATTATTGTTATTATATTCTCTTTCATCATTTGTTCCATAATTTTGTTCATTTAATTAAAAAGAAAATGAATTTCGAATTTGATATAAACCTCATGTTATGCAGCATCAGCTTGATAATGTATCAATACTGTTAAATCTGAGATCAAATATTAACATTGGAGTTATTTTGCACAAAGAGTGACAGCTCTATAATTGTGTTTGTTTACTATGGCATCATAATAATGAGGATAGCTGCTTTTTAAACATTTAAACAGAGATAATTGAATGTTTGGAGTGAAACCTTCTCAGGCAGGAATAGCTTTTCGTTTTTATTTCTGTCTGCGGGAGGGATATTTAATTCACCTCTCAAAATGAGAACAAAGCGATACAACCAATACTGAGCATTTCTACAAAGACTCAACAAACTACACTGAGAAAATGGCTTTATGTAGAAATAAAGGTTTATTAATCAAAATAGAATAATAAAATGTAATGTCGTTTCCTCCTCAATTGAGGAATTTAAATTAATAGAAATACCCGTTTTTATTTTTTATATATTTTTTAATTATCTAATTATTTCTATGTTAATTCCTTTATTGAGATGAGACATGAGACTTTCTCATGTAGAAAAATGTAGGAAATATGTTCATATTCAAGGAGATCTTAATTTTAGATTTTTGTATTATGTGGAATCTCATAGGGGTTTTGAATGTCTCTTTCAATAATGTGTATGGTGTGTGTTTGTTTGCGAAGAAGCCATGGTTGTAGCACTGTACTATGTGTGTTTATGCATGCGTGTGCTTGTGAGTGTACGCCGAGTGGGTGACATTGGCGGGGGAGGGGTGGTCCCGCTGGTCAGCCATACGCTCCTCTGTCTCTGAATTTCAGCCTGAATGGACAGGGCTCATTTGCATGTGGCAGTGATTTGGCTGGAGGCCTGCATCTCCTGCCGGGGTGAGCATGAGGGACACCGGAGGGGGTGCTGGGGTAGGTGATTTTCCAGAAAGGACGAGTCATATTCACAAAACAGCACTAATCAGCCGTTTCCCCACACATACACACGCGAGCCAACATGCAGGTTTTTTGGGCTACAAATTAGGATTCTTTATATTACAGTTAACTAAAAAAAAATTGGTGTGATGTATGTGTGTATTTGTGCATCTCCTTGTCCACAAATTGTCCTGCTATGTAAATATTTTACAATTTGATGAGGTACTACTGACCCCTATGGGCAAGATTTACTCTCCAGGTTGGATTTTATTTCAGGTGCTAGTGTTTGGCAGTTAATTAAGAAATAAAAAATTTGTAATCATTTACGTTGTTCTTTCTCTTAAGAGATAAGAATATATTTTAAAGAGTGTTTTAGCTGTTTTTGTCCCAAAGTCAACGGGGTCCAAAACAACATCAGATATTTCTGACTTTCATTATATAGACAAAAAAGCATATTTAAAAAAAATATATGCATCCACAAAAAAAGACAGCCTAGACTCACTGGAAATTCATATCTCTATCGACATTTTATGCAAGAACATACCTACAGTTCACTTCAGGTTGTAGCTGAAATGAATGCTAAAACTGCAATAACTTTTATTTTGTTTTACACAAGTTATGATAATGGGGGCAGATTACTAATGAATAACTTTCAGAATACTTTTATGACCTCAAAAATTATTATTATTTTTCATAACACATTATTTGAATGCATTATTTCACATTATTTTACATTTGCATCACATAACCAGCTCCATGCTTGGCTTTTCTGGTGTAGTAAACTTGCTCTGTAGCTCACCTGGTACAGCACTGCACTTATGATGCAAAGCTCTGGAATATAAGTCCAGTGAACCATGATCTAAGATGAAAGAGTTCAAAGATTTGTAGAAGCAAGCTAAAGTGGCATGTCTGCTTCAGCAAATTAGGTTTTATCTCACATTTGCTTTTATTGACACTATTAGTTAGGGTTTAGTGAAAGTGGTACATAATTTTAAAATGTGATTGAGTATAAATATTTGAGTGCCACTCACCGAACCTTTCCTTTCTGAACTTCCGTGATGTGTGCAAAAACCAACATAATAAAATGTTGCCAGATTCATGTTTATCTGTTTTGAATAAAACTGAACATTCTTTTAAGGCCCCCTATACTCACAGCAAAATTCTGTTTCTTTTTTCACTTAAGGTCTTTGCACACTGAGTTCAAAATTTTCATGTTTTTCATATTCGTCATCCTAAAGATTTGTCATGCACAGAAACCTTGCACACTGTGTCCGAAGTATATTAATTAATCCGTTGCAAAAAAAAAAAAAAAACAATTGCGGGGGAAGGAGAGGAAGGAGAGTTCCACCTCCTTATCAAGGAGCTGCTGGGTTTATCCAGGGCAATTCAAAGTTTACTTCAGGATGTCAGTGGCTCAGTTTGATGCTTTGCTAACGATACTGGAGCCACATATAAAAAAAAGACCACCATTTCCCATGAACTCAGTGTGAAAGGAACTATGCAGTGCTTTGTGCTGCAAGACAAAGTAGATCAATTTGTCAGATGCCATTCTGGATTTTGGTGTTCGCTCTCAAAATGCCTGCTACGGATGCAAAAATGCGAAAATCGAAACCAATATGATTTTTTTTATGATGAACAAAAGTTTCGGAGGCAGTGTGTATATGCGATTGCCACAATGTGAGGTTGTATTTATTTTTTAACATGTGAAAATTTTAGACAAAAATTTCAGACTCAGTGTGCAAGGACATTAAGGGGTAAGTTACCTACATACGACGCCAAAACGACTGCTGGTAATAGTGTTTAAATATTTAGATAAGTCCATCAAAAAGTGGTAAGAAAATAGCAGTTCAGAAAGCATCTGATAATAGAAAGATATGCATTTGTTTGCATAGGCTCTGCAATTCGGCACTACAGTCAAGTCCGTCAAGTTTATTTACTGTATGCACTTTGTACAATAGATTGCTTTACAGTACTAAACATTTAACAATCGTATCAGTATAGCTTTTAATTTGAATTACAACTTCACTTACTATTATAAAGCACATTTTTTCTAGAACGTTCACTTTAGCAAGCTGTTTTGAAGCAGTTTTGCTTCCTGAAACAAACTTTTGTTTTGGATGATTTTGTTCTAAATGAAATCACATCAATTTGTTACTCGATTTCGTTTCAAGTATATTGTGGCCTGTAGCGCCACCCACCAGAAATTTCAATTACAAACTGACACAATACTTACAATGTAATAAAACATTGCCAGATTCACATTCACATCTTTCGGATAAAATTTAACATGCTTTTAGCGCTACTCATTGGACATTTCACTTTGCAAGTGTCATGAAACATGCAAGAAGCAATGTAATATGACATTTTTGCAGAAATGTCAACACAGGTGCATTATATCCAATGAGGCTGGGTTGAAAAAAGAATGCGTGCAGATTTGAAACAGCATGAGGATGAGTAAATGAATTATTATTATTTTTTATTTTTGGTTGAAATATACCTTTGAACAACAAATCTGCCAATAAGGGTAATCAGTCTGGCTAAGTCCTGTAGTGTCAACTCAGTTCCCTAGCAGTACGACTACCAGCCTGAGAGACACAACAGCAGTAGACGCTGTCTGCGGCCCAGACCCAGGAAGCTGTGCTACAGAGAAGTGTCATCAGCTGCTTTCAAAAGGCCACTGACAGCCATGGGAGAGATTCAGACAGACTCACTGTCAGTTCTTCCTACTCTCCTTCCCCCTTTATTCTCAGAGCAGTGTTTTAGCACATTCTCATGGCGGGTGAAAAGGGTACAGAGAGAGAGAGAGAGAAGGAGTGACAGCAATAGTATCTTTGCAACACAGCCAAGCTCCTTACTCCATCCACACAGAGGTCCCCAAAGGAGCTTCAACCTGGCAACATAATCCATTTTACTGTCCACAAACAAAAGAGAGAGGGAGCCCAGGACAGATTTTGTAACTCTCTGTCTCTGACTGCAGAAATCCCAGAGGGTTTGAGTGACAGGCACTGTTGTCGGGGCTGTGGTGACAGCTGGTGAGGGCTTTCTGTGAAAGAGAGTGGCCTGCACTCTTGTCCTCTGCACTGGGTGCCACAGCGAGGGGCATTGTGCCAGCTGGGCTCCACCGGCCCAAACAGGTAGCATCTCAACGGTGCATACTGTATATGATTGTCTGTTTGTTTTCAAATTAATATGAACATGTTTAAAGGTACACTATATTACTTTTTGCTAAAAATTTGCTAAATTTGAGCGAATATAATCATAAAACCATCTTTCATCTGTGTTTTTCTTTACCCTAAATAACTATGGTAAGCATATGATTGATATATATTACAGTTGTTGGGCTGGATTTTCCAGGAAAATTGCATACTTTTGTCATTCGACTATGCATGTTTACGTCATATTCATAAAAAGTTCAGGTTACTACTACATATATGCAGTAGTGATGCGAAGATCATTTTACTCACTCTCTTGTTCAATCTCATTTATCAAAATTAACTTAGTATCAAGTAATGTCATTCATTTGAGTAGTGTTGAATGTTGAATGTGGTATGAATATTGTTTAAACTCCCTGGGCACGTCCACCTATGCAATCATATTCCGAATTAGGAAATCATCATAATGCAGCTAAAGATCATTTATGAGGAACATAAATGATTACCTAACCTCCTAAGGGGGAAAAAGTGACAGTGTCCATAATAAAACAAGAATCAACATAGTATTACATTGCATAGCATCTCATTTGCTGTGCATTGGCTGGGTTTGCAAAACAATGTCTATGTTGGTAACAATGCCAGCCTTTAAACTAGTTACTATTTAGGTCTGTTTGCCTATAAATAGCATTGCCAAGTTAATGGTTCCCCCACCATTGCACCATCTGATATAAATAGCAAGTTCTGTCTAACATTAGTGTTTCCAAACTTTTGTAACATTATTATAAAACAGTTGTTTTAAACAAGTCACATATTAGCTACTCATCTGCTGATAAGTCATATTTTTCAAATATTTTTCTTTACTGGGAGAGTTTTGACAAGGCTAGTCACATTCACACTGATAACCGATTACCTGTAAGCATGGGCACTGCAGCGCACTTCAAACCATTTGATTCGCACAACTGACGTAATGACCAAAACAACGTTCCACTGCAAGTAACTTGGGTTACACTATACATTGAAGTACTGAGTAATATTAATTAACTAAATGTACTTACTATATGGTTAGGGTTAAGATTAGGTTTGGGTTTGGTCTAGGGTTACTTGCATGTAATTATCCATAATTTATTGTTATTATAATAGTAAGTACATGTAACATGTGTAACACGGACACCTTAAAATAAAGTGTTACTGTAACTTGTAGTTTTATGCCTCAACCGCTTGAGGGCCAAAAGTTATACAGATGTAACTAAAACCAAAGACTTTTAAACCAACAATCATCTTTTTCATTGGTGTTCATGTATGTTCTTTAAGAAATATTGCTGGCAATGTCAAGTAAGTTTGTGAATTTGTGTGTGTATGCAAGCACAAATGTGTGTGTTTATGCCCTGTCTGGTGCTCCCGGTGCCTGGTGCCCATGACAGGATGTTTTCTCTTTCAGACTGGTTAACGAGGGCCAGCTCCCTGTCCCATATGTGCCCCTCATTACCACCCAGTACAATCTCACACACACACACATACACAGACTCATGATACTGTCAGTACGAACCCTTTCAAGTAAAGGCTTGATCACCATCTCGTCTCCCCTCGCTCTGTCCTCCAGTCACTGGTACAAAACAGACGGGCCCTGGCATTATTAATGGCCCACGGTGGTAGTGCTGCTGCTGTTGGCTGGTCAGCTGCACAGGCAGTAGTGCTGATAAAGTGCTGCTGTGTCAACAATAGAAAAAAAATGTGATGGGGAAGAGATAATGAGAAGAAAACAAACATTTGAAGAATTAGCATTCAGCCACTGCAGGTCAAATGGAGTAGGAGGAGGAAGAAGAAGATCAGAAAACTAAGGTGAAAGAGTGAATGCAGAAACGAGTAAGTGGAGAAAAGACTAACTATTTGTTATCTGTGTTTACCCTTCCATCTCATGTCAAAAACCTGCAGTGATCCACATGATTATGTATTACAGTTACTTATTATAGTTGAGTATAGACTAACCCTTTTCCCTGAAATTGAAAACCTTTTGAAAATGAACAAACAAACATACATACATGCAGAAATAGATAAATACATACAGACATACATACTGTTTATTTTTGTTTATTTTTAATTATTTTTTACACACCTGTTTCCTGAAAGAAACAGACTAAAGTAATTATTCAAATTATATTCTGTTCTATTATTGATACTGACTTTGTTTCCTTACAGCCAAAGAGAGTTTTATTATATATTTAACAAAAAATGTTTTATATTAATTAAATTAACTGTACATTTTATTTTAATTAATTTATTTATTTTATGATGAGTTGATGTTCTTTTTGTTGTTTTTTATTTTTATATTTCAATTTCTAATAACTTTTTAAAAATGTAGGCTTTGTTAATAAAACACAAGGAGAATTAATTATTATGTAAATTGTAAACCTTGTTCTAAATTTTTAGATTCATTATTTTCATATTTTTATTGTAGACTATTATTCTGACTACCAGTAGTATTTGTCTGAAAGCTTAACACTTTAATTGAAATATTCATAGGTCATCTCAAATGCAATAGTCTCTTTTGCATTTGTTAAATGCAGTGGAAATTTTTTGTGAACATCCATTATTATGTGCAAATAACTCCTTATATATTTATGAAAGTTTCATAAATGAGGCTCACTGTTTGTAAAACAATCCTGTTTAACCAAATACAAGTAGGCCACTTTGAATAAACTTGTAAACTCACATGACTACCACACATCAACTAAAGATGCAGAGACCACTTCTCCACATCTCCAATTGAAAAATAAATTTACCATGCAATCTTCCTGTAGATCAGTCCCACACAAGTTCCTGTTACACAGCCTCTAGGACAGGGCACAATGTGATTTAGCCAAGAAGGGCATGTTCCTAGACCAACATCCTTTTTATCAAATAATCATGGATCAAGCATTACCCTTCAGGGAGTTTTTGAAGTCCATTTAATTTCTTCAGAAACAAAGTAGCTTGTGAGAACACCTGCAGAGGCTGATCCAAGATCTACCATTACACTTCTACAATCAGACTGGCCTACAAATCCTACAACAACCTGGATATTTCTTTAATTAATGCAAGGGTTCTTCCCTCCAAACACCTTAAATTCCACAAAAACTCATCTGTTACCAATTTGCAATCCTGTATTGCCAGTCAGAAACAATCCACTTTTCCAAAAGCATTATTTAAAAATCATTCATTTGTAATGTTTAATCTGTAATCCTCTCATCTGCTCGCTCAACCTTGAAAAAATGACACCCGTTTGAACTGCACCCTTGGCAAAAAAGCCATTTTGCATTTTTCAACCAACCAAACAGTTGAATAAAACTCTTGAATGAGATTTACAAGATTATTTTAATAACAGAACACTGTTCTGTGTGGAAACAAAAGTGTTTCCCAATGCATTGTTTCAGTTAAATTTTCAGTCATCATTACTTAAAGCTGCAGTCCGTAACTTTTTTTGGTTAAAAATTATCCTAAATCAATATACTTGAGCAAGTACAAAACCAGCCAGTGTTCGAAACTATCGCATTACTTTAGCCCGATTCACAACGGTTTGCTTATAATAATGTTTTCTAATTTGAGTGGTACAGGTAAGTTTTCGCAGGAAATTCGATCATGGCACTGCGTCATTACGTCACGTCTGTAAACATAAAGACACTGTCCCGGCTACTAGGCTATCGCATGTGAGGATCCTGCAGGTGGCAGATCGTTAGCCTTTTCTCACAGCAGCTGGAATAAATAAATGTATCATTTTGATGGTGGATTGTAATCCAGAAAGGATTATGTGTTTATGAAACACATGTGAGTGAAATTAAATTATATTCCAGTTTTAAATGTGCTTCTGATTACAGATAGCCTGGGATTACACAAGATTTGTATTTTAAAGACAACCAATTTGAAGGGAGCATAATTTGCTTTTTGGGTTAAAAGAATTTCTTAATATGAAATTTGAGTGGTATGACAATTAAAGATTAGACTGTACAGAAATTGAAATCTACTAGCTTATACACACTATACTCATAGTCACACAATGCTGATGTTGTTAACATTAACAATTTGAGAATAAAGTATAACAATAATAATAATTTGCACGATTTGATGTGATTTGAGCTCATTTAGATTAAATCACCATTGGTAGCACGATTTATTGTAAGGCCTTTTTCCTCAGTTGGTCAGAACAAACATGGCAGACTTGTTACTTACTAGTTCAGATGACAATATCCGGTGAAAATGCTTATTTGAGTCATATATTCCAAGACGTAGGCTAGAATCTGTGAGTGCAAAGTACAATATTGACACCGGTGCTGTGACTGACTGCCACACACACTCCTCAAAACATTAGATTCATCCGCGCTCGAGCTGTGCCGCTGCACAACCCATGCAAGGAAGATAATTCCGCACACAGCTGTCATTGCAGGTTTTCAAACAGAGATGGCGACAAAGAGGCAAAACTTACGGACTGCAGCTTTAAATCAATCTATTTATATACAAAAACATAAATTTATACCTTAAATCTCAAAAACAGAGGTCAAAAGTGTGTTTAATTAAAGAACCTAGTTTGATTGACACACATGCATCAATAAACAGCATCAGATGCCTGTGTAAGGTACTGGGGGAGCGTTTGCAGCGCAAACAAATAGTTGGTTCTAGTTTGCAGTGTATAAGGTTCAGATTGTTCCTGACAGCTCTTCAGGTTTCTGGGCATTAATTAGAGTGCCTGGAACTGTGCTGAGTGAGAGAGAAAGAGAGAGAGAGGCCATCGCTACCCGGCTCTACACCACACGTTTCTTCACTGCTGTAGTAATTGCTAGCAGGTGCGTTGCCACCATATGTAAGAGAAAATTCTGCCTCTCGCTCTTTTTGTGATCAGCATGTGGAAATACATACTGTTGCTATTACTGACAGATTCCAAACACCTCTCCGACTGGACTGATGCTCACACAGACCAGCGTCTCCAATAACAATCCTCTCTCTGTGACAGTACTTGAGGTACAGAGAACTAGGGCTGTTCTGTTCACTGGAACATTCAGACACACACACACACACACACACACACACACATACATACACACACACACACTTCTGCCTATCTACAGCAGTGTGCTAGGTGGACCATGTTTAAAAAAAATAAAAAAAAAGTAAACATTTACAGAGTTTACAAAGTTTTACAGGGTGAAAACATTTTGAATTTGAAGATCAAGGTAAATTGTACTTAATTTGTCTTCCAGGAAACATGCAAGTATCTTCTGTTGCTTCCGAAGGGCAGTACTAAATGGAAAAAAAAAAAAATATTTCAACAAAATAAGAAAAATGTGGACATCTTCATCCTGTTCAAAAGTTTTCACCCCCGGAAGAAGAATCTACAGGACACGGAGGATTTTTCTGAAGAACAGTGCTCAGACTAACTGTTCAGAACAAACAAGGGACTCATGAACGACCATCACAAAAAAAAAAAAAAAACAGTCGTAGATCATCCAGGTAACCTCAAACAGTATTAACAACCAAGGGTTCCCAAACTTTTGAAGGGGATTATTTTAACAATTTCATTTTGTATGATCTCTCATATTTTGTTAAAATTATTCCCATTTTCACAGATTCTGCAAGGTGATCCCGAACTTTTGCATGCCACTGTATATATAGTATACATAGTTGCCTTTATATTTTAAGAAGGGCTAAAAACATAATTGTCATTTTAAAACTCCCATAGACTACTGTTTTCATAAAAAAAAGATCATTTTAAATACTATCTCTGACCCATAAATAAATAAATACACAAGCAAACCAAATTGTATGCATTTTTAGAAATGGAAAAGAAAAAAAAAATTATGTATGAATGTTTTTTCCAATCAAGAACATTTTCGGATCTCTCCAAAGGTTAGTTGTCATATTTTTAAGGACAAATTTGTCGACAGAAGTAAGCTACAGTAAGTAGCTTACTTCTGTCGACAAATTTGTCCTTAAATAAATAGTGAAGTAAACCCATACACACTCTCTTATGCATAGTGTACAAGGTTACACTGTTTAGTAAAGACACACAAAGCCTTATATTATTTTATACTGAATGAGCAGCACTGTTAAATATAGTCCTCAGGGTTTTCCCACCTGAAACGGACAAATGAATTGTACAGTCTCATTACAGAGTGAGAGATCATCCAAAACTTCCTTTCTGACATAAAGACCCCATAAATGCTGTATGCACAAAGCAGAAAAGCCCTTGCTGGTCTCCAGGATTATCTCTCCCCGATTTACACTGAATGGAGTGCCACTGCCATTTTAATTAACGTTATATTCTCTTTTTAATATTAGTGTCTATGAGAGAAGGCTCTAAGCTTGCATTTACAGGGACAAAGTACAGAGAAATCACACCGTCTGTCAGTGAGAGAAATAGAGTGTGTGAGAGAGAGACAAGGCCAGATGAACATGACTGTAATTACAGGCAACAATAGCAGTCAGGCACATGTCTATAGATTCATTACATTTAACAACCCTTCCTTCTCTTTCCTGCCTCTGTTCATCACGTTTCTCCACTTCTCTACACATCTTAGACCTGCCGCAAACTGTTCCTCAAGACTGCTGGCAGATGGTGTAAAAAAAAAGTTACATATTAACCTAGTTGTAGCACAAATGCCCAAAAGTTACAACTTAAAATTTAGCGTAACACAATTATTCAGACAACACAAGCGTAAATTATAATTTTTATTTTAAGGTAAATCTTAAATTAATATTAGCTGACATTCATGCTAATGTTAACTCAATTCTTGAACATTTTGTTAAAAATTTCACTGTGTAAAATCCACTAAACTGGTGTGTAGTTGTCACGAATTCGGTCCATGGACTTCCGTTTATTCACCA
>NW_015505883.1:922083-922635 GCF_001515645.1 Sinocyclocheilus grahami | reverse complement strand
GTCTCATCAGTCCACAGAATATTTGCCCAAAATTCTTGGGGATAAACAAGATATTTTTTGGCAAATGTGAGACAAAGCCTTTGTGTTCTTTTTGGTCAGCAGTGGCTTTTGCCTTGGAACTCTCCCATGGATGCTGTTTTTGCCCAGTCTCTTTCTTATTGTTGAATCATGAACACTGACCTTAATTGAGGAAAGTGAGGCCTGCAGTTCTTTAGATGTTGTTCTGGGTTCTTGTATGACCTCCTGGATTAGTCATCGTTGCGCTCTTGGAGTAATTTTGGTAGGCTGGCCACTCCTGGGAAGGTTCACCACTGTTCCAAGCTTTCTCCATTTGTGGATAATGGCTCTAACTGTGGTTCGCTGGAGTCCCAAAGCCTTAGAAATGGCTTCATAACCCTTTCCAGACTGATACATGTCAACTGTTTCTCATCTGTTCTTGAATTTCTTTAGATCACGGCATGATGTGTTGCTCTTTAAGCATGCTTCTCTTTGTCAGACAGGTTCTATTTAAGTGTTTCTTGATTCAACAGGGTCTGGCAGTAATCAGGCCTG
>NW_015505883.1:913470-921447 GCF_001515645.1 Sinocyclocheilus grahami | reverse complement strand
AGAAATGGTATACTGCATATATATATATATATATATATATATATATATATATATATATATATATAATGTAACATGAAAGTCTTCATTCCTAAGAAGCAAACACTGATGTATTTGACGAACTGTAAAACATAGAAATCCATGCATAACTCCCACCCCTCACATCAAAACTAAATCCCCAATGTCCATTAATTTATTAATAAAAAACTGCTTATAATGCACAACACATCAGCAGCCACTCCCTAGTAATTACTGCATTCTGTAAGCACTCAGAATTCATTCATACATTACATGGAACTACAGCAAGACATGGGTTGTAAAAAAAACACACATAACATAAATATGTATGCAAACATAAACTGAACCAGAGAGAGAGAAAAAAATTATATTTGTGTTGGTGATTAGGTGGTCCTTGGAGATGTTGCCCTATTGCAACACCACGTGATATTGATTGTAGAACAGCACTGCTATATAGCACATGAGCTGGGTTCTGCATGCATAAGATATGAAGTAGTAAGCACAATATCCGAGAAATTAGAGGCTAGTGTATTTTTGTAGATAAGGACACAACATTATCTGTTTTAGGTAATGAAATGGTGGTGGAGGTGAGCAGGTGTTGGGCTGTCACTACATGTGTGCAAATGTTTTGGTGGAAGCTCTTGGTTAAGGTTTTCCCCCTCTAAACACTAAATTATTCATTGAGTCTGGCCATAGTAATTATCATAAAGTCGGTTTAGTTTTCTGCACACTTCCTCAGCCACCAGGCTCTTTTAAAGGTCAAACAAAACGTGCCATTTTTTGTCTTGGCCACATTGTGAATTGTTCCATGGAGAATTATGCAGAAAGTGTTTAGATTTGGTCTTCAAATTAAAATTATCAACATAGGATTTCCAAGTTAAAGAGTTCAAGTTCCCAATCAGTCTGAAGAAATATATTCTCAGTGCTGGGAAGATTTACAAATTGTAGTCCATTACTGATTCCTAATTGCATGACAAAAATTGTAGTTAGTACCATAATATATTACGTTACACATTTTAGGTAACATAATCAGACTACTTTTTGATTACTTTTAAATGACTTTTGAGCTAACTCATTTATCACATTGATTTAAATGGTGAAACAAAAATACAAAGAGAAAGAAAATATATTCAGTTTGCTGCTATTAACAATATGAAGTGCATTAAACTTTACATTACATCAAGGTTTCCCAAACTGACGTTTGTGATGGAACTTCAGGGGGTTCGTGAATTTAATGAAAAGCTAATAAATAAACGAATCATAGAAATGTCGAATTAAAATAAATCATTTTTAAAATAACTATAAAAAAAATAAAACACTTATTTTATTTTAAATTGTATTTGTTTACCTGTATGTCATGTGGTATCACAGAGCCATGAACATGCAAATATGTTACTTTATAAAATGAATACCTTAAAATCTCAGTGGCTACTTCAAATACATATATTAGGTGCAAAAGATTCAGCTGACAACAAGGTTTGGGAATCTCTGTATTACATGTAAATAAGAAATAATGTTAATTTGTCCATTGGAATGCATTTGAAAGACAAAAGCCTTCTAAAGACATAGAAATGCATGATTAAATAACCAATTGAGTTATCATTCAAATAAACATAAATGTGTTCATCAACTCATCAGTTTATGCAATTTTGAAATGTTGAGAAAACACCTAAAATTTAAATGATTTTTGTAAATACAGAGATCAAATGCTGAGTATTGTCTGTGCAATTATAGCCACCTGACTAGTGGCTGGTCTTTGTGTGAATGTCCAGAAAACTGGAAGATTTTATGAATGTATATAAGCATAATCCAGATTACATGTAATCAGTTGCTACCCAGCACTCTATGGAATCACTGTATTAGAATCTTCTAGCGTGTCTTACAAACATGTCACAACAAATTTCCCTGCATTTAATTAACTGATTTCAACTGTCAAACTTAATACTTACATGACGTAAGTACCTTTTAAACATGATTTAGATGGTTGTGATTAATAGTTTGGTCATAGTGTGACAAATGATGTCATCCATCAGTCGGAAAACTGAAAGGCAATGGAGGAAGACGAGGAGTGAATCCTTCCCCATGAATAGAGTGCCAGTATGTTGGAAATGTCTGAGTAAATATACTCCAACACAAAAGAACACAATACTCAGCTATAAGTGCAGCCGTTTACACAGGAAATCAGCGGTAATTTAATTTCTGACAGTCAGACGTTAAGTCTGTCTATCATGTGAAGACTATTGACTGGCAGCATGAGTAATTAAGTCTGAGAGACAATATTGGATCAGGCGTGAGGAAGTGCTGACACATCAGAGTGTAAATAAGGCTTTGGCAGGATTTGGCACTCCCTTTTTACTCCGGAATCTGCAGACAAAAATGTTTGAGTTCATTTCCACAAATGTGTAGCGCAGAGGTTGCATCACTGAGCCCAGGGCTTTGTTTCCAAATCATAATTTATTCCAAACAGATGCCTTATAATGAGCCCAGATCTTCTCTTTTCCTGTAGTTTCTTTATATTTTGGCAACATATTCAAGGAATTTTACAGTGTAAAGTAACGTATCTATACTGTAGCTTTGTTCTGAAACCTTGATTTTTAATAATAATTAAATATAGTTCAGCCTTCTAATATATCTTTTATGGCCAGATTCTCAGGCAGCATGTATCCTTCACAGAGAATGCATAGCTCATGGGCTGTGTAAAACAAACAAACTAAAATGTTGATTCCAATTATATTGCATTCATTACTGAATAATATGAATGACAATAGTTCTGAAAAATATACCCTTGTAAAAAAAAAAAAAAGTAGTGTGTTTAACTGTAATTGAATGTGCAAAAAAAAATCTACTTGCAGAAAAGCTGTACTTTGCAATAATGTCAAATTACTTTTAAAACAATTAAAATCATTACATTTATAATATTTTCTCTTTTTTTACATACACAACATTCAGGTTTGCATAAAAATGACAATAAAGTATTTTAGTTTACCATAAATGCTTGTATATTCAGAAGAACACTTTAATCATGTTTCAAATACAATAGAAGTAATTATGAAATTACATGTAAAGTTGTACTTAAGTCCTCCAAATTGTTACAGTTCGGTGTGTGGGATCAGGCAGGATGACGAAGAATTCCAATAACACTTTAATTATTCCACAACAGGTAATGTCCAAACAGGGGACACACAGACAGACAGAGACACATACACACACACACACACACACAAAACAGAATTGAACAGGCTTGACTTTAAGTAGTGGAGAAGTTGAGGGACAGGTGAGGAGGGTTAACTAATAATGAGACAATAAACTGAAACAAGATGAGCTAACCAGAACAGGAACTTAACCTAATATGGGCATAGGAGTGAGAAAACACAACAAACAGTCCACTGGGGTGTGACAGTTCGCCCCCCCCCTTACCGGAATGCGCGACCTCGAGTCGTGGAGAAAAAGGGAGGGACGGAGGAGGACAAAGGAGTGGATGTGGGATGGTAATAGGGGATGGCAAAGGGCTGGCAGGAAAACCGTACAGGTGGAGGTTTGGACAAAGGACGGAGTCCCGGGAGGATGACGACCCACAGAGTCTAGGGTGGTGATGACGGAGGGAAGAGCCATTTAGGAGGCAGGAGGGAACCAGAGCAGGAGGAGGAGCCAGATGGGACCCAGACCACAGCCATGATGGCGGCCCACGGTGGAGCCGATGGAGGTAGGAGCCATGGTGGAGGAAAGGCTGACGACTCCAGGGGCCCGACCAATGGCGGCGGAGCAGGTGGAGGAGGAGCCCGAGGTGGAGACAGAGAGCCGAAGAGCCAGGATGAAGCCAAGGATCCGGAGGGCCAAAGTGGAGCAGGAGGCTTCGGCGACCGAGGTGTAGGCAGAGATCCAGAAGGCCGCGGCGGAGCAGAAGCGACAGAGGACTGAGGTGGAGCTGGAGGGAAGGAGGAGCCCATCTGAGTCAGAGGGACGGAGGGACGAGGCAAAGCCGGAGGAGTGCAGTCCTGAGGTGGAGGTAGGGGGACGACTGACCAAGGCGGAGCCGGAGAGACGAGGGAGCCCAGCGGAGTTGGTGAACTGGCGGGCTCTGGTGAAGACGAGGGAGCTGGAAGCCATGGTGGAGCCGCTGGGTCACAGGACCGAGGTGGTGGCTGAAGGCGGAGTTGAGGGATCCTCCATACTCGACACCAATGGAGCTGGAGATGGGCAGACCAGCGGCGAGCCCACGCCACCGATGGTGAGCGGAGGGTGAGCAAAAAGGCTGATGGGATCCAGCTGAAAGGGCAATGAGGAAGGGAACAGGTCTATGAGAGGCGGTGGGAGAGGGAGGTTGGGTGGGATATTTTCCAAGGCTAACAGTTCAGGTGACAGCTGAAGGACTAGTATCTCCGAGTGAAAGTCCAATAAATCTCCCAGGTCCAGTTTGTGCTCACCCCCAGCGATGGCGCCGTGGGCAGGGCTTTCCATCCACCCTCGCTTGTGCTGTCGACTCTCGCACCTGGTCAGACACTTGGGCTCAGGCTCCAGGGTGATCATCAGCTCTGTCGCTCCTGATGGTGATGGCTCAACGACCGCGGCAGGCTCTGGCTCTCCATCTGCGGTGGGCTCGGGCAGTTCCACGCTACGGGGTGGTCCTTGACTGGGCTCTGGGTCCTGAGTTGGACTGGTATCGTCGTCCGCGATGTCCACGGTCAGATGTGACTTGCAGGACATCAGCACCTAATCGATGAAGGTGGCGAGGCTCTCTCGGAGGACCATCTCTGGACAACTGTGCTCACGTGGAGTCATTAAGTCCAGCTAGATAAAACAAGCAGAGGCAGTTGTCTGGGTAGTGTGTTAGGTTAGCCAGGAACACAAAATTCTTTGTGTGGTCCACGAGAGGGTGATCCCCCTGCTCCAGCAGGAGGACGGTAGGGCCGTTAATAATAAAAAATAAAAAACTGACAAAAACGGAAAACAAAACGAGGGGAAGACTCCATTTAATTAGTTATTGTTAGGTCGAGTGTTCTGTCACAGTCCGATGTGTGGGATCAGGCAGGACGACGAAGACTTCCAATAACACTTTTTATTCCACTAATTATTCCACAAAATGTAATGTCCAGACAGATCAGGAACGAACAAACAAACACAAACAAACAAGGTAACATTCACAATACTCGACAAAACAGAACTGAACAGACTTAACTTTAAGTAGGGGAGAAGATGAGGGACAGGTGAGGAGGATGAACTAATGAGGACACAGGTGAGGAGGGTTAACTAATAATGAGACAATAAATTGAAACAAGATGAACTAACCAGAACAGGAACTTAACCAAATATGGGCATAGGAGGGAGAAAACACAACAAATGGTCCACTGGGGTGTGACACTAATTGTATTAAAAAAACATGTAATTAAGTGTCCAGAAATATTACTGACTATACATGAAAATATAAAAGAATGATTTGATAGGAATGTTTGGTTTGTAACTCTAAAACTAAAAAAAAATACAAATAAATAGCGTTTTCAAGCCATTTTTAATGGGTTTTTAGACATTTGTTTTTGACAGGTGTAAAGTATTGGAGTAAATGTAATTAGTTACTGTACTTGAGTATCTTTTCGGGTACTTTGTAATTGTACTAAGATATTAGCAACTTTTACTCTTTACTTCACTACTTTTTTGAATGAGTATCTGTACTCTTTACTCCACTACATTTGAAATGAGTGTTGCAGTTACACATTACATTTTGCATGGACCTAGCTTTTTCTGCAGCAGTTTATTTCTGCTACAAAAGACTTGATACTGCTTATTACAGGTCACTGAAAGTACTGCATCCTGTGCGTTTTACCCTTACTCACCCAAACTTTTCAACAAGGCTACTTTATGTGAATGCAAGTTCCTTAGCAAGTATTTGTGAATCAGAGGTGTTTTATATACGAGATGAGGACATTTTTGATTGCTCTCCTCACAAATCAACTCTTTCTTGTTGTTGTTTCATGCTCTCTGTGCCTTGCACTTGGTTCCCTTGATTAGTCTCCCCAGGGGTCTGTATATGTAGTTGGTGAATGTAATGGTTGTCTGTTTGCCAGTCATTCTGTTCTTTGTTCCCTTTGGTTTTTGCCTTATTGTTTGTTCTAGTTTTTCCATGAAATACCAGCACATAGATCCTTGCCTCTGCCTGTTTTCCGCAGCTTCTCCACAACATTACAGTTTTTCACTGGCATGTCTCTTTGACTAGTGCATCTTTGAGCCTAAATTTAGTATAAGTAAAATACTTAAGTACTGTTAAAATCAGATACTCTATACTTGTAACCTGTAGTGGAGTAATTTTCACTGTAAGGTATCTGTACTTTTACTCAAGTATGGTTTTTAGGTACTCTTTACACCTCTGGTTTTTGATACATTTTTCATAAACTGGCTTACAAATTCATGACATGACTGAATATTTCTAATAATAGGTACAAACTCATTATTACACCAAATACTTGTGTGTGCCAGGTGTATGTTAATGCTTATTCAAGTGCCACATTGCTAACTTTGCAACATGCTAAGGTCAAACTCTATTGGAATCAAATGGGTTGACTAGCCTATGCAGAGAATACCAAATCAGTCACTTAGCATTCTGTATGAGGTTCCATCTCAGTTAGGATGCTGACAAACAAAAAGACAGATGCCTATGTAGAGCATGAACAGCAAGGCATACGATTTTGGAACAGAGCTTATATTTATGTAATCTTTCACTTTGTCACATTGAGCCAACAATACAAACTCTTTCCAGGGCTAATCCTGCATTGAAAAGCCTTGTGCAAGTTAACCCTGTGGTACATCTCAGCTTGAATCTAGAGGACAAACTATCACTTCAAACTGACTGACTCACATGTGGAGAGCCACCAAATGCCATTTATTAGATAATTAATGTCTGACCGGGTGGTCCACTGGGGTGTGACACTAATTGTATTAAAAAAACATGTAATTAAGTGTCCAGAAATATTACTGACTATACATGAAAATATAAAAGAATGATTTGATAGGAATGTTTGGTTTGTAACTCTAAAACTAAAAAAAAATACAAATAAATAGCGTTTTCAAGCCATTTTTAATGGGTTTTTAGACATTTGTTTTTGACAGGTGTAAAGTATTGGAGTAAATGTAATTAGTTACTGTACTTGAGTTTTATTGATCTGGCAGGGTCTGATTGTGCTTTATTGATGCGTTACATCACAGAACAGCTGAGTATTTGAAGCTTGACCATTTACTGAACATGTACATAATTGGGGTCTCTGGGATCCCAAAGACGAAGACAGCAAAGTTGATCTCAATGTAAGAGGGTTAACATAAGATATTTAAATACACATTTATGCTCTTTAAATATGCTTTTTGTAAGAACGTTTATTTATTCATTCATTCATTAATTTATTTATTTGTCTGTTTATTTTTATTTTTTTATTCATTTACTTATTTATTTATTTGTATCCATAATGTGGAAGTTAGTGTGGTCCAACAACTTTTTGTGGTCCCACTGGCTTTCATTACATAAACAAAACAGATGCAACATTCTTAAAAAAAAAAATAAAAATAATAATAATATGTATTACAAGAAGTGAAAATGGTTGAACGTCTTTTCAATTCAATATTGCTGAAGTGCAGACAATGTCAAAACAATATAAAAACAATTACACTTATATTTTAGCTCTGAGTTTTGATTGCTCTCCTCACAAATCAACTCTTTCTTGTTGTTGTTTCATGCTCTCTGTGCCTTGCACTTGGTTCCCTTGATTAGTCTCCCCAGGTGTCTGTATATGTAGTTGGTGAATGTAATGGTTGTCTGTTTGCCAGTCATTCTGTTCTTTGTTCCCTTTGGTTTTTGCCTTATTGTTTGTTCTAGTTTTTCCATGAAATACCAGCACATAGATCCTTGCCTCTGCCTGTTTTCCGCAGCTTCTCCACAACATTACAGTTTTTCACTGGCATGTCTCTTTGACTAGTGCATCT
>NW_015505883.1:911152-913372 GCF_001515645.1 Sinocyclocheilus grahami | reverse complement strand
TGTAGTGGAGTAATTTTCACTGTAAGGTATCTGTACTTTTACTCAAGTATGGTTTTTAGGTACTCTTTACACCTCTGGTTTTTGATACATTTTTCATAAACTGGCTTACAAATTCATGACATGACTGAATATTTCTAATAATAGGTACAAACTCATTATTACACCAAATACTTGTGTGTGCCAGGTGTATGTTAATGCTTATTCAAGTGCCACATTGCTAACTTTGCAACATGCTAAGGTCAAACTCTATTGGAATCAAATGGGTTGACTAGCCTATGCAGAGAATACCAAATCAGTCACTTAGCATTCTGTATGAGGTTCCATCTCAGTTAGGATGCTGACAAACAAAAAGACAGATGCCTATGTAGAGCATGAACAGCAAGGCATACGATTTTGGAACAGAGCTTATATTTATGTAATCTTTCACTTTGTCACATTGAGCCAACAATACAAACTCTTTCCAGGGCTAATCCTGCATTGAAAAGCCTTGTGCAAGTTAACCCTGTGGTACATCTCAGCTTGAATCTAGAGGACAAACTATCACTTCAAACTGACTGACTCACATGTGGAGAGCCACCAAATGCCATTTATTAGATAATTAATGTCTGACCGGGATGAGCTTTGATTTTATTGATCTGGCAGGGTCTGATTGTGCTTTATTGATGCGTTACATCACAGAACAGCTGAGTATTTGAAGCTTGACCATTTACTGAACATGTACATAATTGGGGTCTCTGGGATCCCAAAGACGAAGACAGCAAAGTTGATCTCAATGTAAGAGGGTTAACATAAGATATTTAAATACACATTTATGCTCTTTAAATATGCTTTTTGTAAGAACGTTTATTTATTCATTCATTCATTTATTTATTTATTTGTCTGTTTATTTTAATTTTTTTATTCATTTACTTATTTATTTATTTGCATCCATAATGTGGAAGTTAGTGTGGTCCAACAACTTTTTGTGGTCCCACTGGCTTTCATTACATAAACAAAACAGATGCAACATTCTTTAAAAAAAAAAAAATAATAATAATATGTATTACAAGAAGTGAAAATGGTTGAACGTCTTTTCAATTCAATATTGCTGAAGTGCAGACAATGTCAAAACAATATAAAAACAATTACACTTATATTTTAGCTCTGATTACTGATCAGAAAAGCATTCTAATCTCAATCAGCTAGGGCAAGATCAAAACAGGGTTACACAAAGAACAAAAAGCCGTGCTGGTTTAATTCTATCACAGGTGGAGTCGGTCACTTTTGTAACTGAGCCAGAAGCTCTGTGGGCAGTGAGGCACTTTACCAGACAAGACAACCCAGGACGTCCAGACAAGAGGAGGAGATGGAAACAAACACAGCTGGACAGTGAGTCCAACTGCTGCACCCCTGTGATGCAAGCTATTTACTTTAAGTAATATGATACATTGTCCATTAGCAGAATGGACTCCATTTAGTATAAACTGCGATAAAGTACTTTAACTGTTGTTATATAAAAGGAATAATTTAACCAAAATGAAAATACTGGTCATTTACTCATCATATATTCATTTAAACTGTTTCAAGTGTGTAACTATAACTGAATGTGGTGTGCTTTTGTCACTGAACATCTTATTCATCCCTTCCATTCTCGTGACTTTCAAGTCTTTGTCTTTTTCTTCCTCTGTTTTTCTGTTTACGCAACACATGGAGCAAACTTTATATATCCAGACTCCATATCTTCTCCAATAGGTTGTTTGCACATGACGTCACTGATGACGTGCGAAATGCAGCTGGAGGGCAGGAAGTGATTTTTCTCCATAGGAATCACTAGCAGAAACTCAAAATGGCTGTGTTTTGCATTGTTTATGGATGCTCAAATTGGCCAAACCGAGAAACCACAAGGAGCTTTTATCGTGTACGAAAATGTGTTGTTCATGAGTGGGGAAAAGTCAAGAAATTGTTTGAAAACCGCAGGAAAAAGTGGCTTGTAAACCTGCATCTGCGGTCGGGAGGAGCGGAGCCGGATAATGCTCATGTGTGCAAATGGTTAATATAAGATATAATAATATATTAAGATATTAATAAAGATATAAATAGATTGGGCTGCCACCTCTCATGCATTCAGAATTCACTCAGTCCTAAATGCCACACGTAGACACGATTTAAATAAGATATTATTTGCAGTTCAGAAAGCTTTACTGATTATAAAGGAACATCGTGAGATTGCGATAAATTGAA
>NW_015505883.1:890553-910271 GCF_001515645.1 Sinocyclocheilus grahami | reverse complement strand
AATAGGTTGTTTGCACATGACGTCACTGATGACGTGCGAAATGCAGCTGGAGGGCAGGAAGTGATTTTTCTCCATAGGAATCACTAGCAGAAACTCAAAATGGCTGTGTTTTGCATTGTTTATGGATGCTCAAATTGGCCAAACCGAGAAACCACAAGGAGCTTTTATCGTGTACGAAAATGTGTTGTTCATGAGTGGGGAAAAGTCAAGAAATTGTTTGAAAACCGCAGGAAAAAGTGGCTTGTAAACCTGCATCTGCGGTCGGGAGGAGCGGAGCCGGATAATGCTCATGTGTGCAAATGGTTAATATAAGATATAATAATATATTAAGATATTAATAAAGATATAAATAGATTGGGCTGCCACCTCTCATGCATTCAGAATTCACTCAGTCCTAAATGCCACACGTAGACACGATTTAAATAAGATATTATTTGCAGTTCAGAAAGCTTTACTGATTATAAAGGAACATCGTGAGATTGCGATAAATTGAAGTGAGTGGCAGCTTTTTAGTGATATTTGAAAGCACTATTGATAAGTGCTATTTGCTTGCTTTCTAGGCTATAATCAATTCAGTATTTGAATAAAAGTTTTGTTTTACATGCTGCTAACAGGACCAAAAGCCACATAACCTGTAACTTACCTGCAGCAAAGTTTAAGGAGTGACAAAAAAAGCAGAACGGATGAGATGGAGGAGAGTCCGTACTGTACTATTTTTTTTGGCATGAGGCATTTTTTTATATAGCACTTTCATTGTATTGCTGTACACCAACGCACTTTACAATCATATGAGGGGATCTCTCTTCAACCACCACGCTATTACAAGAGAAAGGTATTTATAATCACAACATATGTTGGACGTGATCCATATGTTATGAAGAGGAGCAATTTTTAAACTAAATTGAAATACTTGCCTGGCATTGAGGTGGTGGATATAGGCTAAGCAACTATTTCGAAAGTGAATCCCGTATTTATATGAGGGATGTGGAATATGTCACTCCTGAAACTTTGCTGCATGTAAGTTACAGGGCGTGTTGCTGTTGGTCCTGTTAGCAGCACGTAAAACAACTTTTATTTAAATTCTGAATCGATTATAGCCTGGAAAGCGAGCAAATAGCGCTTTCATATAACGCTAATCACTAAAAAGCTGTCACTCACTTCAATTTATCACACTCTCACGATTCCATTATATGAAGCTCTCAGAACTGCAAATAATTTCTTATTTACATCGTGTCTATGTGTGGCGTTTAGCATTCAATGAATTCTGACTGTGTCACCCTGTATCTATTTATATATTTCTTTATTAATATCTTAATATATTAGTATATCTTAAATTAATCATTTGCACACACGAGCATTATCCGGCTCCGCTCCTCCCGACCGCAGATGCAGGTTTACATGTCACTTTTTCCTGCATTTTTGGAACATCTGGAACATTTCTGGCCTCGGATCCTGCAAATAATGAAACATTCCCTCACTTTCTCTCACATTTCTCTAACACACATACACTTTCTCTCTCAATCTCACTTTCTCCTGCTGAAACGCTTGTGGAAAATCCCTTTGGGCGGGGTGTAGGTTTATTGGAAATTCGATTATAATTTTCCACATTAAAAAAAAAGATTTTCACTCCACGAGAACCTATTTTACATGCCTTCAGATTATAAGGTTTGTGATACACATTCCTCCAGGTTGTGTTTCATCTAACCTTCCCTAAAAGCAAAACTAAAACTGTCATGCACATTACAGACAATACAAATAACAATGCAACATTTTATATTGCAATAACAGAGAACGTGATAATTAAAGATGCTTGAGATGAAGAAATACATAAATGTTTTTACAAATATAATTAAAAATGCATTTACCAGGTTATTTGTATTCATATTGGTTTCATATATTAAAATGTGAGCTATATATATATAGAGAGAGAGAGAGAGAGAGAGAGAGAGAATTTTTAGTAATAGTGAAAAGACTGCAATTTGCAAGTGGTGCAACCATCAAGAAAAAGATAATAAAATAATACCCGTGCATTTTAGTTATATAATAATAATAATTATTATTATTATTATTTCCCAAAAAAAAGCACATGACAAAAAAATGTATGTGAGTAAATTGAGCTATTTTTTTATGTACTGTAAATTTAAATGTGTGCTACCATCCTGTGTTTTCCTCTCACTTGTAAACATCTGTCTGCACAACTCAAGCCCAATAAGCCAATTACACACATTAGAAGAGCAACTGACTGTAAACGGATGTGACTGCTCCAGGTCAGGGTCAGAGGCAGATCGTCTCCCTGTCAAAGTCAACTGAAAGACAAACGGACAGAGCTGGACGTTCACTCTACAGCAGAATCCAGTGCCAAGGGAGGGGTCACTTCCTAATCACATTAGAGGATATTCAGTATGCTTGATAACTGTAATAGCACTCAACCTGCAGAGGTAATTACATCACCAGGTTAATACCAGCGTTCAGCCTTTCATAATCTCATTCTGCTTAAAGTGGGAGAGCCAAGCTGTTAAAGTTGGTTTATTGGGTTAGTCACTATCATTTTCAGCAATTCAGTGGGATTTCAACAGAGTTCAATGAGTGATGTGCAAGCCTTGCTGCATCCCCAAGGAAATCAAAAACAAATCAAACATGATGAGAGAATCAAAAGCATCATTCATTCATCAAAACAGTGCAGCTATCATCTGCTCAAGACCCTCTGTATCACATATGTGCCTTTCACATAGATGTCTTCATACATATATACAAAATGTAATCTTGTTATATCAACAACAAAAAAAGAATCAAACTATAAATAGATTTAGTAAGGGCATGGCTGAATCATTTATTTCCACTAAATAAAAAATAAAGAACTGTTACAGTGAGGATGGTTTTAAAAATAGAAATATTAAAACTGTCATTTTATAAAAAGCACATATTTATTATGAATATTTGAGTTGTAAACATTTTAGTCATTTTAGGGTTTAAGTTGTTATAGCAATGAAGTTGTATAATTGGATGTAACTTTATAGAGAAAAAATGTAGCAAGATATTTTTTACACTAAATCGTGTAAACACGCATATTCCTTATGTCTTAGCTATACCATTGAAAAGGTGAATATTTTAATATTTACAGATTGGCCCCTTTCTCTTTCAATGATGTATAAAGAATCCAAAAACTCAAGTCGACTCAAGTAGAAGTTAAAGTTGCAGATTAGAAATGCTTTAATTATTAAAGTAACTGATATTAAATGTACTACTACTCTAAATAATATAATACGTTTTTAGAAAGGCAGGAAAGTTATCACAGATAACCACCATTTCAAAGTGTTAACTTAAGCCACAAATGTATTTATATAGATAAGCACAGCATGATTAGTTCTTTAGAATGTCCCTGTGGACATCCATTACACGTTGCTTGGTGTTCTTCTCAAAATTTAGTTTCAGATTCGTAATCTTCCAAATGAATCCTTCAGCCCTCATTGCGGTTGCAAATGTAATTAAAGCAGTGGTCTCAAACTCAATTTAGAGGGCCACAGCTCTGCTCAGTTTTGCTCCAACACTAATCAAACACACCTGATCCAGCTAATCAAGGTCTTCAGGAAAACTAGAAACTTCCAAACAGGTGTAAGCTGGAGCTGGTTGGAGCTAAACTCTGCAGAGCTGTGGCCCTCCAGAAATTTGAGACCACTGAATTAAAGGGTCTGGAGAAATGAACTGGAGTAAAAGTGTTTTCTCTTTAAAATATAGAAGTAAAAGTCAACAAAAATATTTATAATTGAGTAAAGCATAAATATCCATCAACTATTCCTAAGTAAAAGTATTTGGACTTTATTATATACACCTCTGCTTCAGTTGAGGAATTCAGGATATCTAGACCAATCAAAATACAAAAATTATAATAATGTCAATTTGTCAACTATCACAACAAATGATTCCATTAATTTCAGAAACTGCACACCATCATCCATTCCCAATGGTCTACAATGTAAGAAATGCTCAATTAAAAAAGATAAATAATTCATCATGAGACTGAATATGTCATAAATGTTGTACTCAAAATTAATTTATCTCTGATATAGTTCACCTCCTTTTCATGTTAGGATTGTGTTGTCAATTGTAAAGAAATGGGCCATCCAGAAAACTGATTATATATTTCCAGTTTAAAGCTGCAAAAGGCGAACTTGAATTAACATCTCATCCATTAACAAATGATGCTTCTAAACAAAACGTAGTTGTTCACCAGTATCGAATTACACTGTGGATGAAAATGATTGATTTGAATGTGAAGAGATTAGCAGACGAGGCTAAACCATCCATCACAAGAGAATCATTACAAACATAATTCTCTGCCAGACAACACAAACAACACGAGGCATCCCAGACAAACACAAGAATTGAAAACGACTGTCAGAATGCACTCTGTTTCAACCATCACCCTCTTCCCTGTTGTTTACCCCTTCTGGCCTTTTTTGGATGTGCTGTGCTTTGTAAATTTAGCACAGAAGCCTCTCACTGACTTTGAAAGACTAAAGCTTTGAGGACCCTAAGACCCCCCGATAGCGACTGCTCTCGTCTTAAAGCCTGAGCAACCATATTAAACTTGAGCTCAAGGTGCATCCATATTTATAGAAAATGTCTGGTGTGCAACCCAAAACGACTGCCCTAAATCTGAGAAATTCTCTTTTAAAGACTTCAATCTTGATGTGCTTTGAAGAAACAATGCATGACGTAATTAACCCAGGCCACTAAAGTGCTCCAGGAAGCATCTATTTGTAATGTGTCAGTCACTACTGAGGTAGAAAAACACAGCTCCTCACACTAATGAAAAGATGGTGAAACTACTGTCATGATTTTGACAAGAAGAATGTGTTATTATCAATAAACATCTTGATTCTCGAACAACATTCTTATTGGTTGCATGCTATTTTATAGTCTTGTTCCGCATATACATACTATGTACTTATTACAATAATTGCAATAACTGGGTAATAACTAGATACTAACCCTGAACCTACCCCTAAACCTAACTTTAACCCATGTAGTTACCTTATATTACCAGTACTTTCTTAGGTAAGTACACTGTACACATAAGTGCACATACTGTAAAATAAAGTGCAAACTTCTTGTTCAAGAAGATGAATTATGAAATTAATGGACAATGACAAACCATGGAAAATGTATTTATTCCGTCCCCAACCATATGTAAAATGTACTTGTTTCTAAAGCCTCCATGGTGAGGAATATGGGATTTTTTTTTTTTTTTTAATTTTATCATAAATTCATAATTTTAGTAAAAACATTCATGAATTGTGATTTCCACATGAAAATCAAAATGTACTGTATAAAGATTTTTTTAAACATAAACACATATGCACTGTTAGTACAATGACAAACCATGGAAAATGTATTTATTCCGTCCCCAACCATATGTAAAATGTACTTGTTTCTAAAGCCTCCATGGTGAGGAATATGGGATTTTTTTTTTTTTTTTATTTTATCATAAATTCATAATTTTAGTAAAAACATTCATGAATTGTGATTTCCACATGAAAATCAAAATGTACTGTATAAAGATTTTTTTAAACATAAACACATATGCACTGTTAGTGAATAAGAGCCATTATTGTTCTTTATGAAATGGGGGGGGGGGGGGATAAAAAGATATATAATAAAATGACAATTACAATTATTGAACAAAGACTGAAAGATATGATTAGAACTAACTTAAGGTGTGGTCACATTAGCAAAATTAATTTTAATTTTTATCTTTTAAATTTTTGCAAAGTATTATATTGTCTATTGTCAATATTGTATCAATATATGAAGAACAGCACAACCAGAAGCCACTATCAAACTAAGCCGCTATCTGTTACTCAGTAAGGCCAACTTGAACTCGTTGTGAAACATGCATGGGGAAATCGTTTGCCTCACACAAAATTGCCGATTGCCTGTATTCATATTAAAATAGCTGAATTTTGTCAACAAAAAAAAATGAATTAATAAAATAAAGTGCCGAACAAAAGTAAATGTGACCACACCTTAAGTCTCATGACTAAAAGTGATGTTTTTTAAAGAATGTTGAATGCAATACAGTATTAGAGAACCTTCTGTAGTCAAGTTATCATGTTAGTCTCACTCGGCCCCTGTCCTGTTATCATCAACCTTTACTAGCAAAGCATTTGGAGTTTTATATTGGTGTGATTTATGTGGACTTGCGGCACATTAATGATTCTAGCAAGACTCGCCCTTCATTCATATTCATGAACAACTGTGAGGAGAGGCTGAACAGAGGAAGGGGGAGGGGAATGGATATTCTGCCAAAACTCTTGCAGGCACAATCCTGGAGAGCTACAATGCCAGTTCACCAGCCCACAACCAGGTGTCCACATGTAGGACTGTCCAAGTGCTCGAGTCAGACTTATGGAGACACACAAGACAGAGCTAGAAAATGAATATGAAATTAATTTTTATACAGTAGTTTATTCCTGTGATGGGAAAGTTTAATTTTCTTTTCTTCAGTGTCACATGATCCTTCAGAAATCATTCTAATATGCTGATTTGGTGCAAACAAACAAAAAAAAAAATTCTTATTATATCAGTGTTTTGTTTAAGGATTATTTGATGAATAGGAGTATGCAGTAGGCTATACAGTAAAATTAATGAAAAGGGGGAAATTAAGAAAGTTAAAGCAGATTAATCCCAATGTAAACACAAACTCCCATGCAACTCTCTGTACCCCACATGATGTCACTTCCTGACCCAGTTGAGTATCATCTATTTCAATAAAAGAAGCACCAGGACTTCACTTCTTATTAACCATCATGTCCTGATCAATGAGCTGTAGTGTTAAAACAGCTGACACCTAATTAAGGGGGCAGTATGTGTGTGTGTTCAGCTGTAACAGCAGTCAGGTAACCAGCGGTAATTAAACCTTGGAAGATATGTCTGTCCAGAGCCCAGCGAGGTGGGAGGTAAACTAGACAGTTCAAAATGAATGGTTAGCTTGTCTCTAGAGCCAGAGTCTAATTTGCTCCACCAGACAAATCAATAGAACAATTTCATCTCAGGCACTTGAGGAAAAATGAACACACACAAAAATAATGAAACATAACAGGCACATATTTGGGGAGAAAGCCGAGTTACGTCGTTTTATAAAGCCATCGGGAAAACAATCTGACAGGTATACCTGAATTTGTCAAAGTTTAAAAGGTTCATAGCATTGAGCAGAGATCACCAATTAGCAGACCCTAGATTAAGACCATCAGTCATATGCATAAATTAACAACCCAGTTAAGCCATTTTTGCACTGCAACAGTGACACTGAAGCTGCATCTGAAACAAAATATACAATGACAAGACGCATTTTGTGACACTTCCACTCAAATGTTTGGACTTTTTTTTTTTTGAAAGAAGTTATTCCTTTTGAGAAATTTATTGAGAAAGGATCATGGTCAACAGTGGCAGTGAAAATATGTTACAAAAAAATTCAAATAAATGATGCTCTTTAGAACGTTCTATTAATCAAATAATCATGAAAAGAGTGTGTTGTGTTTTTCATAAAGCTTTTAAGCTGCACAACTGTTTTCAACATTGAAAATAATAAGAAGTGTTTTGAGCATCAAATCGGCATACTAGAATAATTTCTGAATGATCACGTGATACTGATGACTGGAGTAATGCTGCTGAAAATTCATATTTGCCATTACAGAAATAATATATCTGTATAATAAATACTGAATACATTACTGTTTTAACTTTATTTTTGATCAAATAACTCCCTTGGTGGGAGTTACTGATCCTAAACTTTTGAACAGTAGTTTATATATACAGGTGCATCTCAATAAATTAGAATGACGTGGAAAAGTTCATTTATTTTAGTAATTCAACTCAAATTGTGAAACTCGTGTATTAAATAAATTCAATGCACACAGACTGAAGTAGTTTAAGTCTTTGGTTATTTTAATTGTGATGATTTTGGCTCACATTTAACAAAAACCCACCAATTCACTATCTCAACAAATTAGAATATGGTGACATGCCAATCAGCTAATCAACTCAAAACACCTGCAAAGGTTTCCTGAGCCTTCAAAATGGTCTCTCAGTTTGGTTCACTAGGCTACACAATCATGGGGAAGACTGCTGATCAGACAGTTGTCCTATTGCATAGATTTGCTATGGGGCCCCCTTTACTTTACATTCAGTGAAGGGGGGCCCTATGCACTCTGTCTCCCTTTTCCCCCATTGCAACACCCCTGTATACAGATCAGTAACTCTCTTAAAGGTGCTGTATAGTTTGACTCTACAAAAGCATAAAAATGTTTGCAGATATTTAAGAAACATGCTAAGTTAACATATTTCTTTATCTGAAAAACAACGCTACAGTCAGTTATCCTCCTTTGAAAATGTGCGTTCCGGGCCGGAATGTATGTCTCTGTTTTGGTTTGTGAAACCCGCCCAATGCCAGTTTACCCAATTATATTTCGGTACTCCGGGTTGCCAGTTGGCAGGAAACACAACTTATTTCATTTCAGTCATGGAAGCTGGCAAACGAAAGTGTTGGTGTCGTCAATCTGGCAACCTGCATGTGCGTCAAGCCTGAGGAGGAGGGACCTGGTGAAAAAAACCCTCTCCAATATTTTGAATTTGGACTGCAATAACTAGTTCAACCACTCTGTGTCAATCCTACATACAGCACCTTTAAGCTCACCAAAGTTGCATTTATGAAATAAATTAAAATAAATACAGCATTTTGTTCAGTACATATATGTTAAAGTCTCATAAACTTTATTCTTCAACAGTACAAACATGTGTAAAAATTATTTTTATTTATTTTTATTTATTTTATTATTTTTAAATACATTACAATAGAGAACAGTTATTTGAAATCAAAGTAATATTTCACAAACAGTTTTTCCTCGTATTTTTTCACATCAGGGAACCTGGGTGAGCATAAGAGATTTCTTTCAAAAACATTGAAAAATAAAAAAAATGTAAACAAAATAATTTCTGAATACTAGTGCACATATAATGTATTTTACATTTCTAAAAATATAAGACTGAGCGTCAAAAGACTTTTGCAACCATATATTCAAATTTGCTGACTACCATTCTAAGGAACATCCAAATCTAAATGATAATTCACTGCCTACATTTCATAACATGTGTTGGCTACCCTATATTCACTGACATCTCCAGCTGTCAGTTTGACTTCTACAGGTTTCAGCACTTCAACGTGTGATCAGTGCTACTGGGTGAGGACATTCACAACTATTCCTCCAAATCAGCTTTTGAGCTTACAGTAAAATAGAATTTCACATCATGCAGTAGTGCTGAAGTCAGCATCATGAAAGAGCATCCATTAAATCCAGTGTTATGATTTTCAGCGGCCTTAGGGATTTTCCTACATTTCTTCTCATCAAGCAACTGTGCTGTAAAAGGGAAATAATTAGCTATCCAATAAGTTATGAGTTTCCTCAGACCTTTTGATACTGAAGGCAGTATCAAGGCTGAAGACCCCGGTGAAACTCTTGCTGTATTATAAAAGGTCAAATAGAGTGTTTCACTCACTGCTTCATAAAGGCGTATAAGATGTTCTGGAAAGATCAAACATGAAACCATTTAATTGGCCTATATATATATATAGCACCTACTACTGTATAAGCTACTTTAAAAAGCTGTACAATAATGAAGTACTACTTTCACAAAGATGATGCTAATAGGCAGATAAAGACATAACAGACAGACAGATAGCACCTGTTGTTTATTTCATGGTGGAAGTCTAGAAGAACTTTGAAAAATATGTGAAAAACACTTTCAACATGTTGATGTTTTGAGGGAGAAACGAGAAACTGTGGTCAGTTTCACCGTACTCCATTTGTAGTAGCCTACTTTAATGTTCAAACTTCTCAGAAGCGAACATTTCTCTCATGAAGTTGACTCTGTTGCATCTAAAGATGTTCAAAGCACATTCTTTTCCTTTTTTTCTTTTGCTTTTTATGTGCAGGCAGTCAATTTGTTTGCCAAAGAAGGTTATGCTATGACCTTCTGTGCATTCTCTGGTAGAAGAAGCAATCAAGCCGCAGCCAAATCAAATATCCACCTGCCAATGAAACATAATCAGGAATAGACGCCTTCCAGTGAGAAGAAGGGCACGAAGCGCACACAAAAAAAAGACTCAATTTGTGCATTCCATCCAAGAACAAGCAAAGCTCATGAATTCAATTCATCTGAACATGTTTCTATAATGGAGAGCAGGCTGTAAGGAAAATACAGTTAGCCTGTAGCTGAGATGGAGACTACATTTAAAGAATTTTCCCTTGACTTCTAGTCAAACATGAAAGCAATGAACATGTTATAATTCACTCATAATGACTCTTCTATTGACAAAAGTTGAATTGTTTGTTAGTTTTGCCTAACAGTGGAAGCCTGACAGATGGATTAAAAGCTTATGTACTATGGTTTATCCTATTTTGATGGTAAATATTGGTGATTGATTACATCAGGAAGGTAAAAAGTACATGCTTTTAACAATGGTCCCAGGACGCAAAGCTGGTTAATCCAGCAGGGAAAGGCCATGTCATCAGCAACAGCATTAATCAGTTCTGCTTGGCAATGGGGGGCTACATGACCCCCATTCCCTGTCGAATTTCCTGTTGTCACTATTACATTAAAGCAGTTTAACATGCATGCAGAATTAACCCAAACCACCAAAGGTGGTGTAAGGTGACACAAGAGAGACCGCCTCACCAGATCCTGCTCCTCGCTCGAGTCCCTCAGCCCCTTTCTGACTCACTGAAGTGGGAAGAAACGAGAGTGCCACTTTGCCATCATAAAGCCCCCAACCCACCAGATGGCAGATGCCGCGAGCCTGCTGCAAGGCCAGTCCGCTCAATGAAATGTTATTGGGGAGGTGGCCATACGAGGTGAATAAACGTCCACGGACAGGCTAATTAAAATGGTCTTTTTCATTAGAGAAGTCCATCTGTTAGTAGCACAGGCCCAGTGGAGTCTAAGCTTCTTGTAAGGATATTCACACTAGCTGCCATTAAATCCCTGTATCAGATTGTTTATTATTTGCCCTGGGATTAGTGATATAAACATGCACATACTTTTATTCAGCAAGGACACATTAAATTGATCAAAAGTGACAGTAAAAATGTACATTAATACACAAACAAATTTATAAATGCTGTTCTTTTGAACTTTCTATTCATCAAAGAATCTTGAAAAAATGTATCATGAATTCCACAAAAATATTAAGCAGTGTGACCATTTTCAACTATGATAATAAGAATAAGAAATATTTCTCAAGCAGCAAATCAGCATATTAGAATGATTACTGAAGGATCATGTGACACTGAAGACTGGAGTAATGGTTGCTGAAAATGTATCTGTGCCATCACAAAAATAAATCACATTTTAAAATGTATTACAAATAGAAAACTATTATTTGAAATTGTAATAATATTTAACAATTTTACTGTTTTATTGTATTTATTGTCATTTAAGTGCAGCCTTGGTGAGCATAAGAGATTCTTTCAAAAAACTGAATCTTACTAACATCAAATTTTTAATTATAGTATATAAACCTGATATATATATATATATATATCAGCATTTCTCATGTTTATATTTGGTACACATGGTTATACATGTATACATGATTATATTTAAAAAATATCAATGACAGACAATCAGAAAGAATCATTCTTTGAATAGTCCCAGATTTTGACTCATATGACTAAATGAACTGAAATTTCCAAACTGAATTTTGTTAAATATGTTTCATAAACTGTGAAAAGCAGCACTGAGAGCCATGCTAGAAGTCATTAAAATGCAAGACATATACACACTGATTTCTGCCATCACAGCTTGCTGTTCCCGTCAACTTCTTTCCTTTTATGAAAACAATTTAATACTAAATTATTTATTTTCACCACAAGACACTCAAGCTTTGAAATCAACATTTCCCAAATGACCAGATCTACAAACATTGCATTCTGCATAACAAGCCAAGAGCAGTTGCCTGATTCTAATCTCAAGTGCTGTGATCGACTGCATTCCAAAAACTGATTATAGTGCGGTCATGTGTTCGATCTGAAGGAGGAAAATGCTGCAGAAGAAAGCTCTAGCTGTTGTGCAACAACTGCAGTGTGAAGGTTATATATTTCACAACACGTGGGATTCATGGGTGTCTATGACAACATAAGTGGCACACAAATCGAAGTCCAGGAACCTAAATCATAATGTTTGTCATGGCTGATGTTCTAAAATTCAGAATATGAACAACTTTTTCATAAAGCATCAATTCACACAAAAATGAAAAAGCATCAATTCACACAAAATTGAAAATTCTGTCATCATTTACAAACCTTTATGTCATTCCAAACCCATATGACAGTGTTTTCTTAAGTGGAAATGGAACATGCTGAACATTTTTCAAGCTTTTCTTTGAGAAAAACATGTTTACCTACTGCTGCTGCTTCTTCTGCTTCTTCCATAAACCAAGATAAAACATGCATTTCTGCCACCTACATTACAGGAGTGTGAAACACTGAATGACACACATTGGTCGCCATGACTTCTTGTTTGTTGAGTTTTTATGGTGGTTGGCATAATAAAAGGAGGGTCAGAAACAAAATGATCTCTTAGAATCAGATGTATTATATCTATTGAAATACCGCTGTGATTTTACTGTTAAAATTTCATTAATACCAGGGTGCTGTTTTTTACCAAAATCTATCGGAGGACCTGGACAATGATCGGTGTGTTTCATTAACTTATTTAATGTTAATATACCAAATTACTAAAATCAGTATATTATTGATGACAACCACTTTAAAACAGAGGTGGTCATGAGAAATCCACATAATGAGTCCAAGTTAACCACAAGTAGTTTTTCCAAAAACTGAGGTAAACTAATATATACTGATATATAGAAAGTGCAAATATAAAACACTATCACTGTGACACACGACAATAAAATAATGCAATAAGCATTCATTTAAAAACATGAGATGTAACATAAAACTCTAATGTACATAATGTAAGGGAAACAGGTCAATAATTTAGCTCAAAGGGAATCATTTAAGATTTTAAAGGGAACTCCACCATTAATATGCAAGGGAATTAGGACAGAATCACTGTTTTACGGCAGATCACTGAGACGGCCAGCGATTCAGTGAACGAGCCGAATGAAATCAATTCTGCGATGGATATCTATATCCAAAATATAGTGAAAACACTATTAATTAGCACGGTAACAAGGTCGGCAGTTTAAGACATTAACTTGTGAGCAGAAAACACAAGATACTTCTCTTTTCCATATAAATAAGGCTTTATTGGATAAATCTAAGACATATAAACTATTCTAACACATGAACACACGCATTCACACAAGTTTGCAGAAAGAGAGAAAGTGAGGAAAATAATTAGTTTAAGAGAATGAAAATGTGAAATCCCAAGTTTACAGCAATATGTGCCATTGTATAGATCTGAACAACCATCAATCACTTAATTAACCCTTGCATTGAGTTTGCTCAATGAGGTTAAAATTGAGATTAAATGCACCAGTTCAGCTCTCTGGAGTACTTGCGTTTCTGTGTCGGGGGTTCCCTTCCTTGTCTGCTGAAAGGGGGTTCCCGAGGTTGCTGATTGGCTGGGGGTTCAGTCTTGGGAAGCCAGTGATTGGGCGTTGGCTGGCGACGCGGAGCTGTGGTCTGCAGTTGAAGTGTAGACAGCACTCTTTTGGGAGATGCGGTGTTAGGCTTAACTCAGAACACGAAACTCTCAACGGAAAATAAAATAAACTAAAGAAATAGAAATAGATGTAAAGTTTGACGAGATCAGGTGGCGTTTCTCCTCATGGTTTTGGAGGAGCTGGCGTGTAAGCCAGAGCATGCTCAAAACTAAAGAAGTATGACTAAAAACATAGCTCAAAGCTATGCCTAAAAAAAGGAGAGTAAGAGCAAAGAAGGGGGTTGAAGAAAAGAACCAAGAGCGGGATTTGATGGTGTTTCTAGTATTTAAACCGGGCTGTTACCACACCCCAAATGGGGGTTTGACCAATTAGATGGCGTGTTTGCCCGGGGCGTTGTATATTCCTCCTCCCCATTCATAAATCAACTGTTATCTCATCATTCACATGATCTGCGTTTTTCCCGCTCTGGTAGAGTATACATTTTGGACATGATTTCTTATAATAAGAATATGATACATTTGACCAAGTATTGATTGGAAGAAACGTTTCAAGCATGAATTCTTAAACACACACATACTAAACATGAATAGCAATTCTTAAACTATTCAATAGTTATTCAAAATACATTCACAATAAATGATTAAGGCATGATGGTTAAACATGTGGGTTAGATACATGATATGGGGTTAGATATATAGCAATGGTTAGTTGCTCGAGTCCTTTTAGTGTCATTTAGATGCATATTCACATGGAAATGAAGTTTCTTTGGCATTCTATGGACGTAAGGATACGTTCTGTAAGGAATTTCCGACAGTCTGTTCTTTGTCGTGAAGTGGGGGAAGTCAATTTACGAGGAGCTTGTGACTGTAGTTACTATCGTGTGATAGTCATGCGGTCATCTCTTTTGACCATTATTCTTGATAACTTGCCCCAAAATTGACAATCTCCTTGGACTTGTCAATGTGTTCTTTTGTGTTAATGTTGAAAACTGTTCTGTGACAGGGGTTTAGGTTTAGGCTTGCTTCAGAGGGCTAATGCCTGATTTATGACATCCTGTTGTCTTGGGCCTCTGTGGAATTTTTGTGACTCCTCGTGCCTCAACTCGGTTTTGACCAAATCTTAGATTGTCTGATTCGGTCTGATATCCTACAATAACTAACAAGAAAATTTAAAAAAATAACTGTTGGCTGTCACATTGATAGACATTTGGACCCGTTTTGACGCCATATGTTCTTCCTGTGTTTCCTTTTATGGTCTGTTTCCTGTTCTTGTTTAGTTTGATTACTTTATGATTCCATGCACCTGTGTTCCCCTGATTGCCCTGTGTTTATAAGCCCCAGTCTGTTATGTTTGGTTTTGTCGGGTCTACTTATTGTGAACGTCATCCTTGTGCTCTGTGTCTCCCTGTTGGAGCAGTAAAGATTCTCGTTCCCTTGCCCCAGTGTATTGTGACACACATAAGGAATTCTGGGAATTTCAATTTACTGTTTTTCATTCTAAATTATAATGTTTATATATATATATATATATATATAATTATAAAGAAATACATTATAAAATGTAATTATTTTTTTCACTTCCAAAAGCTGTAAAATTATGCTGTTAAATAAAACTGTATTACTGTAAAATTACATGAAAATCCCATTAGATGTGTTAACCATATATAGTAAGAGATCTTACGGTTAACCAATCAAAAGGTTTTTCTGTAGCTTTTTTACTGTTTTTGTTTAGCATTGAAATAATTTTTACGGTGATGAGGCTTGATTGTTGTTGGTGTTTGCTAGGGTGTTGCTATGCAGTTCTAAAGTGTAGAGAGATTATTTATTTTCATGTTACTACATGGCTGCTGAGATGTTCTGGGTCGTCAAATCTATAGTCTTTGAACAAACCCATCCCAAAGTGTCTTTGCTATCCTGGGTTTTAGTAGGGGGTTGTTCAAGGTTTGCAATATACAATCTCTAATTATAAGATCATTTTATTAAAATAAGCAGAAATAGGTACTAAACTGTTGACCAAGAACCAATTTATGTTTTTGCTGAACAATAGAGGAGCACGATAAAGGCATGAGGATGTAGGCTTCAGGTTTGATTAGGTTTTAAGGCATTGTGTGAGCCTAATTAGCACAATCCTCTCTCTCGGCGCGCGATCTAAGGGTCACCTCTCTCTGAATACTCCTCCAGCAGCGAGACTGTACGCAGTAGCTCGGTTGGGGGGTGAGAGCAGAGAAAGGATAATGAAGAGGAAATACCAGCATTGGCCTGGCTGCTGCCAGGTTGCTGTCAGTCTGGATCAGACCTGTGTCTGCCAAAAGTCTCTATTATGCAGAGATTCTGAGTAGCGGCTGGGTTAACGTTAGCTCGCCAACTGAGCTTACAGGTCCCCATGCATCCACACAAAGCCCACGTCACACTTGACAGCCACATTTACGCCAATATTGAATTAATAATGACCTAACTTTAAAGGGATTGCTTGCCATTTTAATCTGTTTCTGCCATTTAATCATCCTCATCAACGTGCAACTCATCAAATACACCTCTTCTTTGATGATCAAGTTTTTGATTTCTCCATTAAAATTTGTTGGGGGTGTAGTGGTAAAAAAAAGCTTCAACTTTCCAATTTTGTCCCTTGTTTCTTGGCCACAGTGGGAGGTGTTGATGCAATAATCCGACTCGTGCAAAGCACCATGAATAGATCCAGAAATGCTTGTTGTAGTTCCAAACAATAACTGAAGTTTATTAAACCAAAATTAACTTGAATTGCAACATAAAACAAACAAACAACTTAAAGGCTAATTGCAGGCTTGTTGCACCATGCCATTTTAGCTCCATGCGCACGGTCGAAAGACTGTATGCTCTCGCACCAGCGCCCCCCTCCTGTCAGGGGTGGCATATCCTTTTAAAAAAATTTCCCTTCACACCTATAGAGGGCACACACTCAGAGAAATAAACAACATTAACAATATAGCAGCAAACTAATATATAAGTGAACATATAGAAAAATTAAATAAGATAGTAAGTATGGCTCCTACAGGGGGTATAAAGTAAAAAAATACTAGGGTGATGCAACTGTCCTGATATCATAATAAAGAAAAAAAGGCTTATGAAAATAATACATTTCTAAAAGCTTTAAACAGTTTAGCATAATCATTTATTTTCTTTTTCTGAGGAAAATAAAAACTATATTTTAATAAAGCTGTTTAACTTTATTAATATTTGAAAAAAAATTGTCCACTGTCTCTGCTTTATGGCAGAGTGGCCCGACGGAAGCCTCTCCTCAGTGCTTTTCCGTACCCACTGTACATACATAAATAACAGGAAATGATCTCACAGAGAGGGTCCTTGCAGACTGTGTAACTGTGTACAAAATATAAATATTTGAAGAAAGAAAGAAAGAAAATACCTTACAATATCTATTTAAAAAACCTGAAAACAATAATTATCTTGTACACACTTACTCAAGATGTAAAGAGATATTGTGTTATTAAATAAGTCATTCAAAACCATGTGAAACCAATGTAAATACAAAGAGTACATTTCTAAGAACTTGTTGCATGTGTTTCAAAAATACATTGAAATACCATTTCCCCTTTTTCTTCATCATGGACACTTCTATATGTAATTTACCCTTCTAAAGCCTTAAAGTCATTAAAGACATACAAAATATCACTCAAATCTCGTAATCCGTCTTTTGTTGAGTGTGTTGCACTGTGGCTGTATACGCAAACATATACGTTCTCATATGAACACAACATAGTTTGAATAATCTCAAGTGTGTGTTTAAAAGTGTTTTTCGAGTGACATGACAGTGATTGGATGATGACAGCATTTCTATTTTTGTAAGAACTTATCCATTAATAGTTCAACTACTACTTTGATTTGATTAACATACTTTCCAAAATCATGTCCGCCAATGTGAGCTCTTTTTGAATGCATTGGAAAGTCTCCATAACCATGTTTTCCAGCATAAGATAGTACCAAATTCATAGTCCCATAGGAAGGCTCGGCTTGAAGCAGTGGGTAGAACTGACCCTCTGGATAGTGATATGTGTGTTAGTTAGAGTCTGTCAATAGTTACAGCACCCCTAGGCAGGGCGAGGTATATGTGAGCATTAAATCTAACCCACACACTCGGGTAGTTTAAGCTCTCTTTCTGAACCAGCTTGTTTTAATTACTTAGAGTAAGTGGCAGCATTTGGCTGAGTTTATTGCTCTTCTTAAAAGAGCAGGCCTCTGCTTTAGAATGTGAACTCTGCCTGATTGCAAAGCAGTAAATCCCTACTCTTGCTGCTCCTCTAACAATGCTCAGGCAGGCTGCTGTACCCCTTGACTGGAGGGCACTCATAAATTCTCTTTTAATTTTCCAACTTGCAGAGACAATGGGTGGCACAAACAATCCCACAGTATCAAAGGCCAAAAAAATAAATAAATCTAAGGCTGCTAATTAATAATAATAATAATAATAATAATAATAATAAATCTAATAGATTTATTTATAAATAAATAAATAATTCGAATTTTATGTAACGTTATTTTTGTTTGAATGTTTTTAGGTACCACAAATAAAGAAATAAATAATATAGTTTGTTGTAGAACTTTGCAATTTAATTTTATGACTTTCGGATCTTCTATTGTGACAAATCTTTTCAATCTACTCGAACCAATAAACATGAAGCAGCATAAAAAAATCAAGGTGTGGAAGAGAACTTTTAGTATGGAAGTGTAAATACTGCTCTGGCTAAATTAAACCATGAACCTATCATGTCAGGTGTAAACCAAAATAAATTATAGGGGGCATGATAATGTTTTCCTTGATCTTCCTAAGCAATATAGGGATTGGTTCAGTTCCCTCACAAATCAACTGTGCGTTTTTATGGGAGTGACCAACTGAGAGACCCTGTGTCATTAAAGTGCTGAAGGCTCTACTCATTAGAAATGACAAGAGGAAGTAAATCTAACAATCACTTGCTCTTGGTCTGTGCGCTCAGTATTGCTGGGAGCACCAATAATGTTTTGCGCCTGGTGACGGCACTTCATAACTTACATAACATTTTTTAAGCATTCTGGTATAATTTACCATGAATAAACAAAAGTGGTTCATACTAAATGTGTACTAGATACTACACTAAGTCATATAACAGTTTTGTGTTAGGAACTAACCTGACCTGAATTTAATAGAATTAGAATTAGAATTTAATTATAATATTCTCCTCTGTAATAACATTCAAAACATTGCATTTGGTGACAAGAGACAAGAATCAATGTTATTTGGAAGATAGCATGTGTGTTTGGCAGTGCTATTTTTTTAGGATTACTGATAAACTACTGTCATTTGATTTGTATTATTTGTATTTGTTATTTATTTAAATTTTAGTTAAATTATGTTTGAATTTATTATGTCTGTATAGGTATTTTATTAAGTTTTTAGTTTTATTTAATTTGAGTTTTTTTAATACTTCAACTAAATGGAAATTAAATAATATATATATATATTGAATTTATAAATGTGTGTATATATATATATATTGTATTATTTGTATTTGTTATTTATTTAAATTTTAGTTAAATTATGTTTGAATTTATTATGTCTGTATAGGTATTTTATTAAGTTTTTAGTTTTATTTAATTTGAGTTTTTTTAATACTTCAACTAAATGGAAATTAAATAATATATATATATATTGAATTTATAAATGTGTGTATATATATATATATATATATATATATATATGTATATATGTATGTGTGTGTGGTTGTACATACACACATATGTAGTTGTTTTTTTTGGTGTTTGGCTTAGTGTTATGTTAGAAACATTATTATACTCTTATACCTTTTGTTCTTTAATATTTTGAATTGTTTTTAGCTTTATTTTTTGTTTTTCATTTATATGTTACGTTTTGAAATGTTGTTGTATGCATTTGTCATTTTTATTTTATTTCTTTATTTTTAAAATGTGTATAGGTAGTATGTATAAAGTTTATCTTTTAGTTTTGGATCTGTTTTTAGTTGTTTTAATACTACAATTGATTGCTT
>NW_015505883.1:851076-889888 GCF_001515645.1 Sinocyclocheilus grahami | reverse complement strand
ATATATATATATATATATATATATATATATATATATGTATATATGTATGTGTGTGTGGTTGTACATACACACATATGTAGTTGTTTTTTTTGGTGTTTGGCTTAGTGTTATGTTAGAAACATTATTATACTCTTATACCTTTTGTTCTTTAATATTTTTAATAGTTTTTAGCTTTATCTTTTGTTTTTCATTTAAATGTTAAGTTTTGAAATTTTGTTGTATGCGTTTGTCATTTTCATTTAATCTCTTTATTTTTAAAATGTGTATAGGTAGTATTTATAAAGTTTTAGCTTTTAGTTTTGGATCTGTTTTTAGTTGTTTTAATACTACAATTGATTGCTTCTGTTGTCCTCATTTGTAAGTCGCTTTGGATAAAAGCGTCTGGTAAATGACTAAATAAATAAATAAAAGTAAAAAGATAAGTAAATGGTTATGTAATAACAATTTTGGAGTAAAACATTTCTTTATTATAAAATATTCTGTAAAATAACATAATTTCTCATTAAATTTTAATTATAATTATAAAAGTTATATTCAGGCTATTATCTTTATGTTATCTTTATGTTTCAATCATGAATGTTAACTATTTGGTCTTGTGAGCTAGATATGCTATGCAAGCTGCTACTGAGAATGTATGCACTTGCTGCTGCTAGTAGACAACCAGACATGCTGTTGTGAGCGTGTAAGATATGCTGCTGCTGCAGTAGTAGATTTGTGCAGGTATGACGTCAAAACCTGGAAGACTAACTCCCCATGGGATCCCTTGATATTTTCCTGTTTTTTTTTTCTTCAATTTATGAGCAAAGTACCTTAGCAAAAAAAGTAATATATTTAAAAGAAATTTATTTTATACTAAGTTTAGTTCAGATCTATTAACATATTTACTTACTGATATAAAAATTATAATTAAACTTTATTCGGTGTACTAATTGTGCACAATGCACATTTCCTAATATTAAGCCTAAAAAGTGTTTTAATGTCACTATTGAGTAGGATTGTATGATCTTTGTATATTATTTGTATTTAAATGCAAGATATTTAAAGTGTACCTGAAGTATATGTGCAATAGTTAAACTTTAGCACAATCAAATATACATCAGTATATCTTTAGTTGGACTTCAGCAATACTTCCGCACAATTAAGGTGCATTAAGAACAAAACTAGTTGTTCCAGTTTAGCAGACTTTAAGTATACCAATTCAATATACTAAAAGTACAATTGCAGGGTATTTTTATTTAAAAAATAAATATGTAAATGTATTTGTAGTATACTTGTATACTATAAATAAATGTATTTCAAATACATTTTAGTGTATTTATTTTTCACTAGGGTAAGCAGTAAAATAGCAGATCTAGATGGAGCTGGGGGAGGTGGAGGGTTTCAGAGAAACGAACTGCAGGACCAACTTACAGCAAACTCATTTTATGACTAAGCTAGATATATATTCTGGGAAGATTTGTTAATAAATTGTTGTTTTTGAGAAATATTTAGTTGTTATTTTCCTTGTATATTCTTGATTTATTCCAGATTTCAAACTCACATGAATATATCTTGGATTGCTTCTGGACTGCTGTGGTTTATCTTGACTTTTCCCTGAACTCCTCCTCATCACATTGCTGTCACGTTCTATCCCCTGCAGGATCATCAGGGTCAAAATGGCCCTTTGAAACCATAGACTCTGCAGTGTAGCAAATCTCCCTACAGCAGCTTCAGAATGTCTCAGTGATAACGGGTCCACTTCAGATGGGTAGTGTGTAGGAGCTGTGGCTCTTTCTAAAACCTGAGATCCCTTAGTGAGAGCACACACACACACACACACACACACATTTACTGCCATTTACATAAACATAAAGCTACATTAGTGTGTATGGGAACAAAGTATTTCCTTGTTTGTTTGTTTTTTTATAACATTTTTGGCAGGGTATGATTGTACCTTCAAGATAGCAGAAATCATATTTGTCACATTCATGTCATTCATATTTCCTGATGAGTTTATATGTAATCATGCTCATGCATTATTAACTTATGTAGCCACTAGCCAGCTTCTCTGGTGTGTGTATGTGTGTGTGTGTGTGTGTGTGTGTGTGTGTGTCTTTGTATCCCTACATTCCCAACAGCACACAAATGCTATATGCATGCTATATGTTGCAGAGCTATACATTTAACATAATATAACATATTGTATGGTAACGCTTTATTTTGATTGATAATTTTTGACAGTTTGACTTTAGACATTCTAGCTATAAGTAACTTTGCAACTACATTTCAACTAGCAGTCATTAGAGTATTAGTAGATGGTCTACTTATTACCTGTTAATACTTTATTTTCATTGTCCCCTGACATTCTACTGACTATAAGTAACTTTTTCACGAACATGTCAACTTATTCTACTAACACTAACCCTAACCTTAACCTAATAATCTACTAATACCCTAATTAAAGTTAGTTGACATGTAGTTGCAAATTAATTAGATTCAGTTGACATATAGTTGCAAAGTTACTTATAGTTAGTAAAATGTCTAAAGTGGACTATCAAACTAAAGTGTGATCAATATGAACATAATGTAAATTTTGCTATCTAGAATATCTTTTTTCACATTAGTACAAACTCTACACTCAAGTTCTGATGCATACTATTCTACAGTCTATGCCACATGAAATGTTTAATTTTAGAGTAAAGGTACCTGGTTTAAACTGATCCCAAAATGAAACGTGTTGACATATGAATGTAATAAGTTTAACATTATATTTAAAAAATATATATCATGATGATACTTCAAAATAGTAAAAAATCTGACATTTTAATGTAAAGTCCACTTGAAATCAAAATTGACCCTATTTATTTTGTTAGCATGACTTGTCTCGTGGTGAACAGTTAATCAATGCAGGTTAATCCATATTGTTCGTCTTCATAATCTTCAAAGTTAGTCAAAATCTGAAAATTTGATTCCCGTCTGGAATGTAATTCCTTCTCTGATGACATCCGTTTGACGGAATATCCTATCCAAAGCCATCAGTCTGCTGCAATACTAGAGACAGCAAGGAGGTGCACTGAAATAAATAAATAAATAATTCACACAGACTTTAAATTGATAGTTCATTCATGACAACTCTCAGAACAGTTTTAGCATGTAAATGAATATGACAATATTAATGTATTTGATCTTGGCAGACTACATCTGCTAAACACACTGCTGCTACTGCAAATCAAGTATAGACTTGCTACTGTCAATAGATACACAATATGTTGCCACTGCATAAATACACATACATAAATCTGTCATACAGGATAGCATCTAGACAGGTGGAACTGGGGGAGGTGGAAGGTTTTAGATGCTCTCAAAAACACCTTAAAAACAAGTCCATACAACTTGTGCACCATATTCTAAACCTTCTAAAGCCATTTTACTTCTAAAACAAGTTTACTCAATTAAAGCACATAAGCTTTAAAGTATCAAAGCAATCCTGTCGTAATATGCCCAGAACCGATGTAGTCTTATTGTCACTCCCAGTTATGGTGATTATACCAGTAAAAAGTTACACAGAAATACGAAACAGTATCCCAGAATAGATGGTGTTTACATTTTAATCATTGTCATTCTTGTGATTTGGCACTCTTCTCTGCTGTCAAAAAGCACTCAGGGCCCTCTAAGCTAAAGGCTACAGATTTGATTAGCAATACAGTGACCAGCTGCTGCAACACAATTGCCAAATCATTATTGCTGCTTTCAGTGGAATGAAGACAGAAAGGCTAAGGGAATTATAGGGCCAGGGAGATGTCAACATATGTAAAACGTAACCAGCTATCGTTAGCATGCTGTGCAGCTTGGTTAAAGACCCGCATTTTATTTTAAATGATGGCCTTGTGTGTTTTGGATGTGCAGTGTGCGCTGGAATATACCTGAACCATATACACAACCTCTTTGTAGAAGAAAGCCAAAGTATTACCTTAGTAGGTTCTTAGGTTGATAAATTGCAAGACGTGAGCTGTGCATTTAGCAGTAATCACCCTCAAATGTGTTTGTGCATGTGTGCTCAAGTGTGTGTGTGTGTTTGTGTGTACGCCCAATCAAAAAGACTATTCATGTGTGAAAATCAGAGCAGGTGGCAACACAACAGGATGAAGGACTATGTTGAATGCATGTGCATGTGTTTTTGTGTGAATCTGTGATGTACTGGTTTGCCGACACAGCTCATCACCTTCTATATTTCTCTCCAACACCTGTGGATTGCTGACATATCCTTAATTCTTTATATAGCTCTTGCTCTGTTTACCAAGATGAATAAACTAAACTAGAATGATTGATTTATTAACTAGAATTCCACTGTTTTAATAGCAGCTTGGCATTGGATGAAATTTCAACTTCGTGTGTATTAATACTCAACAGACAAAATGTTTACAATATAATAAGGCATGGTAGTTATAAATGGAAGTAAACAAGTTCTGGCAGATATATTAAGTGAAGTGAAGTGACATGTGACATGTGGCCAAGTATGGTGACCTATACTCGGAATTAGTGCTCTGCATTTACCCATCCAAAGTGCGGACACACAGCAGTGAACACACACAAACCGTGAACACACACCCGGAGCAGTGGGCAGCCATTTATGCTGCGGCGCCCGGGGAGCAGTTGGGGGTTCGGTGCCTTGCTCAAGGGCACCTCAGTCGTGGTATTGAAGGTGGGAGAGAGTGCTGTACATTCATTCCCCCCACCTACAATCCCTGCCGGTACGAGACTCGAACCCACAGCCTTTGGGTTATGAGTCCGACGCTCTAACCATTAGGCCACGACTTCCTATTATATACTAAACTAGTTTATGATCACGTTTTTAGCCATATGTTTGTCCTTGACATTTACCATATTTGAAAGGCATTTCATAATGATGTAAATATGGAAAATAACACAAGTGTTCTTTATTTACAAACAAATCAGGGATGCTTTGCTGACATGACAATTATATTAAACCTATTCAGACACCAAAATCTGCACTGGTTGTTTTAGAAAGTGTGACAGTCACGCTGTTTTGCAATGTGACACAATATTTTGTCCAATTACTGGTGAGAATACAAACCTGATAGCTCGCTAATGGACCTCGCTAAAAAGACTGCGATCAAATCTTTTTAAATAATATTTTTAATTCATATATCATACATAATTTTCATATTGATATTACTGATGTTTTCAGATTTTATAATTATTAATGCTAATACTAACCCACAACACCCCAGATTTTGCATGTTTTGAAGAGTTTCTTGAAATTTTCTTTTTATCAACTTATCAACTTTTTTTCCCCTTATGAAACACATTTAAATAACGAAATAAATATTCTTGAAATACCTATAGAAAAGAAATGGACAGACCAAGACAAATAAGAAGGACATTTTTATTCACAAGAAAAACAGTGTTAGCCCAAGCTGCCATATGATACATTTATACAGAGGGTCAGAAAATTCTTTACAAAACCAAAAAAGTTAGAAAATATGATTTTATATGAAACATGATGCAACATACGTTGTCAGCTTTCATTCAACAAAAATTTCAGTTTGGTGTCAGTTAAATCCATGTACTTAAAGTATAGTGAATGCCAGCATAATCATTACAAAATTCAAAGATGAAGAATAAATTCTAGAAAAAAAATACAAATATAATGCAGCATCTTGAAAATGGGCCTGAGAGTGTTTATAAAGGTAAATAAATCCAATAAAAAGTTTTGAATTCTTTAACGTCAATGTCGAATGAGATCTAAAGTTCATTCACAGCCTTTGACAGACAAATAACAGGAAAGTCATTCTGACATCTACATGTTAAAACACTGAATCACTTTCACCAGCAAATTTCTGTGATGGTATCTTCAACATCAGAGAAATCCAGGTGGTCTTTTACAGCAGTTATTAAACAGCACATTGAGCGCTGAATAATAATCATTATACAGTATATCCTGTGAAGGCTAGTCTATGAGACCGACATTTGTGCTAAATGCTTCCTGTTTTCCCATTTGCTGAGGTTGTTTGTTCAAGACCATGATTGCATGGATGCATAGGACTAAGGCTTGGATATTCATCCACAGTGTAGTTAATAAAACCTGCAATACATCAAGGACTGGACCGTAATGTTTGGGTACATGGACTGTCAAGATTTTAATGACAGAATCAATGTTCTCTTAAGTCTATAAAAAGTGTGTATTAACAGCACCAAATATGCCACTGAGCGTGCCACAGTGCTTAAAATCTCATCAGATATTTTTATGGTTATTTTTAAGATGCTGTTGTCTGAATGGGTATGGAAAAGAGTCCTTCCTGTACCGCACAAATGTCACCTCCCCCCTCTTTAATCACACCTACAAATCTTTAAATGCTAAAGGACACACTCTGTGTCCACAGAGAAAGGCTGAGCTAGACATGTCAGGTTACACTGATGAATGCCCTTTGTCAAAGTGTCTATTTAAAGTAAACAAGAACAAGAGGCCAATCTGCATTTTAATAGATCACACCTCTCTAGCATCTATCGCGAGCATAACAATGACACTGAGTTGCATTCATTTACGTGATAAGAACCAATAACAATGCTTGAAATTTTACATTCTTGGTGATTTTTCTGTTGTTCATTCAAATGTTTTAACGTAGGCTACATTCAATGTGGCTGAGCAAACATAGTACCAATTCAAATCAACTATACGATTCTCTGGGAAATAGACATGTCAAAGTCGGATATGCATCCATTTTCAGTCCAGTTTGGAAGAGTCAAGGTAACCAAACCAAACACGTTTATGAAAACTGGCTTGCATCACGCATGACTGTCTATTGCTGAGTGATACTGTGTTCCTTAAAAAGACTTTTCTAAAAAGATACTTGATTTGAAAAGTAGAAAAAACTACTTTTCAAACAGACAGAAAACTGCAACATAAGGCTCAAAAGGTTTAATAACAGTATGCTGACAGACGTGATAGTTCAGGAGGCAAAGGCAAAGCATGGAAAGTCAGCTGTATTGCTCTCCTTTTGCACCCAAAATGATATTTCACACACTGTACGATCATATAAATACACTATACAATGCAATAAAATAACAAAAAAATATGGTTCGGTTTGGGTATGCTGGTCATAGCACTAGCACCAGTAGAAAAAATAATGATTGACAACAAATGTACAAAACAGTCATATGAAAAAGGCACTTTGTGGTGTGGCTGAATAACTCTTCGGTAAGTGAGAATGATTCTTCTCTTTCCTTGTGTAAGGAAATGTGTCAAACGCATGTAAGCTTGTTGGATTTCCATTTGAGTAAGTCTATTCCATGTTTATTGTGAGGCACTGCATTTAACCGGAACAGTGTTCTCTTCTCCAGAAGATAAGTTCCTACTTCATGCAGAATTCAGTGTTCCATCCTATTATAAAGATCATCCTTTGATCAATTTTATTTCCTTGGAATCGCCAGACCGGCTGCAACATTTCATTATCCTTCCTTTCAGACATCCAGGGTCCTGTCTTCCTCCATCTCTTTGTCAGTGTTCATCGATCACCAGATTCTGTTCTTAAACCTCCACCTCTCGCGGTCCTTCTTGCACGTCAGATGCTACTCGGATGTCAAAGCAGGTCACCATCATGACGCGGGACTTGCATAGGTTGACGCAGTATTCCAGTTCAGCCGTAGCCTGCTCCAATGCCTCCAAGTACTCTTGCGACTCCTGATCCAAATCCTCATCCACCTCAACTGCAAAACAAACCAGAACAGAGTCATTACAAAGAAATGGACTGGAAGTATTTAGCATGAACTTTCATCTTTGTCTACAAGAAGCACTACTAGTCACAAGTTTAATGTAAAGGTATAACACTTACACTCTCCAATCCACTTGCTAGGATCCATCATTAATCTAGACTTTGTGTTCTCCAGCTCTTCTTTCAGAGTCTTATGCTTGGCTCTGAGATCTATGATTTGCTGTGCCCGTTTCTCAAGAACCTTCAATTTAGTGTTAAAATACATCAGGCCCTGTGGACAGAAGATGGACATAATGGTTAAAATGACAGTTCCATATCACAGACTAATTTGGGGTTTATCTGGATTAACTAGAAGTAAAAAATCTGGTACAATGCTGGTCTAATAAAATTACTTCAATATTCCCCTGACCGTGACATTTTCTGCACAAAGGAAGCATGGGTTACAGAACTATAATAATACTATGATATTTTCCAGGCATTGTAATGGAATAATTATTGCAATACAGTCTGATTCAATTATACAATCGAGCTACATCCATGCCAGTTAATCAACATACCTTCTCAACATCCTGAACTGACTGTTGGAGACAAGAGGAAAAGAATGTCAGAAGCTATAGTAAGAAGTGGGAATACACAACATACATGCACTCCTATTATCCAAGAATATTATAATACCCCTATGCCTGGATAAACACTCCTGTGCACTAATGCTATAGAAGGCACATGCTTCAACATAAATCTTGTCCAATTTAATTCCAATTGATCTTAAAAACTCTGACAGACAAACTGAAGATTATCTCCATGGATTTATGTGAGTGCATTACCCTGCTGATTTAATGATAGAAAAGATAACATTCTTTTAACTGCATCATTTTACTCCCGCAGTTTTACACCCTTCCTTGCTTGCTTGCTTCTGCCAAAACCAATTAATTCCAGATTGTTAACTGATTTTCATCACTCCAGTGTTTCAAATGTAAACCGTTTTTTTCCTTTCCAAATAAATAACAATTTTTTCCCATCCCCTTTTACTAGCAGGTTAAGGCCCTAAGCTGTACATTATCTTAATAATTTTTAATAAGAAGCAAAGAAACCAAAACCTTAATTTAGTGTCTAAAGTTTGAATATGATACATGGAGCATATTTCTGAACTAATAATATTGCTCTTTACATAGGAAAATCTAACTCATCCTAGATCAAAGCAAATCTTTGGGAAGCCAGTTATGGACAAAATTGTTCTCTGACATCTCAGTTATGGACTGTGCAAAGATAGTTATACATAGTTATGCATCTACAGTATGTATTATTCAGCATATAACCAGACAACCCATTCTAACCTCTTCTATCTTTTCTTGTCTTCGTCGCTGAAGCCTCTCCACGTCATCAATTTCATACACTTTGATCTCAAAAGGCTCTTTCAGTGGCCCGGACATAGGGGGAAGGTCCACCCACTGGCCCGTGGTCCCAGACTTCCCCAGAGAGGAGGTGTCCGGTAAGGGAGCTGGGATGAGACGCCGCCTCTGGAGGCCTGGTCCACGGAGAGACAAAGGAAATATGTGAGATAGAAAAGTAATTAGGACATTGAAAGATTGCAAAACCAAATGAGATAAACAAAACAGAATAAAAGATGGATGGATAAAGAAATAGCAAGCAAACAAAAATATATTGAAGAATAGGAACATTTTAAGCTGTGCTAGTGTTTTGTATATGTATGAGGATGTAGACTGGATGGAGATAAATATCAAAACCCCCTGACTAAATTGTATGTGATGTGCAGATGCATAGTATTAGCATTATCTGTGCTATATCATCTCAAGTCGGCATATATTATGTATACAATAAAACTGTAAAAAATCACCGTTTTCATAGCCTTTTTGACTAGAGTAGTTCTCAAAAAGAAAAAAAAGAAAGAAAAATAGCTATGTTCCATGTGGGCTTCAGTGTCAACATGATTCATGCTTAAGGGCCAAATGTAAAATACTACACAAGCAATATGACTATCAAAAACTTCAGGTCTTCATAGACAATAAGAGATGCTACTCACCATTTGACCTCTTCTTGGGTGCTTTGGAGCTCCTTGTGCGACCAGAGGAGGACATCCCACTCTCACTCATGGAGTCATGGGCTGAAGAAGCACTACCAGTAGCTTCACTGTCACGGATCATGCTCTCATATCCACTGCTCCCTCCACTGTGGTAGAAGAGTACAGTTCGTCCCATGGCAGGAGGCAACTCCCCACTTAGGACACTACTGTTATCACTTCCATGCCCACTGCTGTAGCGCTGAGGTCTTCTGGGGGCTGTGATCTTACTATATGGAGATGGGAGAATGGGGATTGGGGTATGCTTGTCATCATTAAGGTTCACTCCACTGTCATTGCCACTGTCTGAATCACCTGAGCCCTTTGTATGTTTCCCAGAAGGATTGGCCAAGGCCAACTCACTAACGCGACTGTTTGCTACCCGCATTGCTTGCTTGGTACCCATTATTGTTCCTCTTGTGGATTTACCATTACCTCCTACTGTTGCTCGAGGTAATGCAGTCTTTCCTGAAGGTGGAAGGTTGGCATTCCTTGTTGCTGGTGCCACAAGAGACTTAGTGGATGAGCTCAGGGCTTTGGAGTTGCTTGCAGATAATGTACGAGCTTTGTTTGCATTAACAGGTATTTGTCTTGTGTTAAGGCTGCCTTTGCCAATCCCACTTTTTACAGTGGCTACTGGGTTTATACAAGAAGGTGGAGAGGTAGCAATTGGGGAAGAGGTGGCAACAGGTGATCCAAACCTATTGACAGACTTGCTTGATTTGCTGTTGAGACTAGCACCACTGTTTTCTCGACTAAGAGCAGGTTTCGACCCCAAAGATGACAAACTGTCACATCTGTCTAGAGATATCTGACTCCCATATACCTGTCCTGTATCACCTCTAGTTCCTCTAGCTTTGATACTAGAGGTTGCTTTTATCAAACTATGCTCTGACTTTAAGTTAGATATTCTTAAACTATTTGAATCACCCCTAGAGCTAAGATCAATATCATCCTCTAAACCTGTAACCCTTTGTGCTAAAGACTTTCCAGCCTCATAAGCAGACTTTAAGGCACTTGGGGGAAACAAGATTCGATTATTTTGATCCAAACTAGATTTGCGTACTGGAGGAGGAGGTGGTGATACATTGCCAGGTTTTGACATACTCTCCTCATGCTTGCTTGATTTTCCACTTTTTCCTAAAGAGGAAAACTTTAAACTTCCTGTTGAGGAACCAATATCTTGAGCAAGCTTGACATCAGTGGACGTATGTATGACTGGAACTGTCCCAAGTGTTGTTGCGCCTCGTCTGAGCTGTGGCATCTTGCTCGGGGACTCCATCTTCCTGTTGTTGCTGGATTTTTCACATCCGTCCACCACCCTTTGGAATGGGTTTGACCCTAGTGTTTTGGGCATTCGAGGTACACTGTTGCTGCTTGTGCCTGCTTTTCTTGCAGGAATTCCACTCATTCCATTTTTAGCCAGTCTGGATGAAGAACCTGAATTAGAGGTTATAGAAAACTCCAATGAGCTGTCTACTTGGTGCCATGGATCTGGTATGCAGTCTTGCCTTGGTGGCTCACGTCTCCAGTTGCTACTGGAGCTGCTTGCACTGATACCGCTACTCTGGGCTGTGGATGAGGTAGGTTTTAATTTCCTGGAAAGACTAAACTGGACAACTTGAGAATCTTGAAAAGACTGGGGATCGGATAAATGAATGGTATTTGCCTTTGCCAGTTTTGGCAAACTTTTGGCAGACAGTTGTGGGGCCTCTGGAGAGGATGGGCACTTGCTAAGAGAGAGTTTGCCTGATATAACACTGTCGTTGTCCAAATCTGAAAAGCTACAGCCACTATCATTCAAGGAAATAAGTTCCTTTTGAGGGCTGCTTTTGAACATCCTAAGAGAATCAAGGTAGAAACTCCTGTCTGGGCCAGTATGAGTACCTTGAGGGAGAAATACATCTACTGTTTGGTCATCTTTATTCTCCAGAGTACAGACACTTACTTCGCTAAGCCATGAAGTGATAGAAGAACCACGGCTACCGAGTGAAGTACATGCTTTCTCCTGTAATGGTGCCACCATTTTAATGTTTGCCTCTGAGGTACCAACATTGCATGTATAGGCATCAAATTCATCATTGATACTGCTAATTATGCTTACTGGTCGTGATCCTGAGGCAAGGGCCTGTAGTGAGCAATCACTATTGAAGCTCACAATACTGGAGGGTCTTCCATTGTCCACAATGTTGCCAATTGATAACTCTTCCACAAGAGTGAACACAAGCTCGTCCTCACCATTTAGCTCCACTGGCTGTTTAAGGGTTACAGTTGTCCTCAATATGTCCTTCTCCATGCACCTTTCCCTAAGACTGGACCTAATTTCCCCAGAAGTCCTGTGATTAAGGTGATGGAATTTTAGCGGTGAGTTCTCATTTGAATCATCTCTTTTTTGATGACTCATCCCAATTGGCGGTATCCTCGTGGCAGACTTTTCTTCATTTTCACTACTGACCATGACATAGTCTTTTTGTTGTGGTGGTGGGGGAGCAGGCTTGGGTAACTTTTTACTGAAAAAAACTTTTTCCCTAACTACAGGCTCCGACTTTTGGGATACTATTGTTTTACTTTGTTTTCCTGGAGTGCATAAGAGTGTTCCATTGTATGACATTTGCACCTTTTCACCATCTGCACTTGTCCTACATAAACTCTCAGACATGGTACTGAGATCTTTGTCTGATGTGGCGCTTTGCAACTTGGAATGTTCTAATTTGGATTTGTGTTTTGGACTGCCAGGCAGTTTACTGGCTACAGAAAATGACTTTTTGGATATGCTGTCCTGTGTTGATAAGAGCGCTTTGATAGGAGTTTTGGGAGAAACTGAAATGCAACCAGAGCCTTCTTTCAATTTGGTTGCATCACAGTCCATTTTAGGGGTTGCAGAATTTCCTCCAGATTCTCCAACAAAGTCTGTAGGTTCCTCACTACCATCGATACATTCTAATCGCTCCTGAAGCTCAGCAAAGGTGTTACATTTGAAGTGATCATGGTCAACTGGCCCTTCTTTCCCTCGTTGCTTACGGTTAAGAGAGGGGATAATGGGAACAAAGGTTGGGGGTCCTTCGTTGTCGCTGAGCTCTCGATCAGAGATGGCAGCACCACCAGGGCCAACATAAATTACAGTGTCACATGATTGCTCACTACTTGAAGAATAGTCAGGATCACTGAGGAATGATGGTAGATCTGGGTCAAGGGCCACAGTGCGAGGATGGAATGGTCGCAAATGTGGTGGTCGGCGGATCCTTCCCTCATCACAGGAACTCTCTCCTCCAGAGGAACTAGAGGCATACTTGAAAAAACAACACCAAAATATCATTTAAAAATACTCTGGAACTCTGGTGTGGTATAGTTTTAACCATGTCACAACAAAAGTATGAACACACTTTATGTCTAATAAGGTCATGCATTGACTGTATTCTGAGGGCAAGAGTTATACAACACCAAGACAACAATATGAATATAAATGTTTTTCAAAACCATTTATCTGACGCAGCACTACCCAAGGGCAATACATCAAGTGAATTTTTCCAATAACAGTAAAAGTTACGATACACAATTACAATCTCACTATAATTGTTGATTTTAATATGCACTAAACATATTTATATATTGATTTTGTTTGGTCTAAAACTATTAGACTAAATATCAAAATGTTAAAATCAGCACTAATCCTCTAAGTACAATATACAATTATTATAAGAATTCCTAAATTCTAGTCAGTTAAAAAGTTACCTTTGATTTTTTTTTCCTCATACGATGGATTCGGGAGGCTAGCTGAATGGTGGTAAGAGAATCTGCATAAATGGCAGGGGAGTCAGAGATGTGGGCAATCATGGTTGTCCTACAGTTGATGTTCCCCAAGGAATCTCGCAGTAACATTGTGAGCTTGCTATCCCTGGAAAAATACATTTTCATTGTCAGCATAAACAAAGGTTGATAGATTGTCAGCAGAAAGTCAGCTGTTTAATCAAGCACTGAGGCAGCCTGGCCGTTAACTGTTCTCTAAAAGTGCAGAACCATCGAAAGGTTCACTATACAGTCTTGCCATGATATTAATCACAAAAAGCTACAAATATGTCTATATTGCATTTCTACGAAATGTGAATAGGTGTTAGAAAGGTGAGAAATAAGGCATATGCGATCCGACAAGAACCTATTTTTTAAAAAGAGGTGCATGATCTATGAGCTCAGCAAAATACAGAAAAACAGCAGTCAAACAATAAACCTGTCAACACAGAGATCACAGGTACAAGCTTGTTGCTGACATCTTTGATTATACGCTCAAATGCATCAGTATTACATCTTCTATGGAAACGCATAAGACCTCAGGAAGATATTCAGAATTATCATGTAATTCTATTTATGCAAGTTATGCTATTTGATTAGATATTTTTATACCAAAGACGTTAGAACTGTATCTACACATTTGGAGCAACATGACCCATTTTGATTTCTTATTGTCTTGTGGCAAAGATTTACATTTTCTTACCTGTATGGAACATGTTTAGCTCCGTTGGCCAAAGCCAGTATTACATTTCCTAATGCAGTCAGAGACAGACACAGACCTCCTCCTGCGTCCCTGCTCTTACAAAGCACCTTCTCACAGCTTCCCAAGTCAATCAGATGCAATCTGCTCCTACCACCAGACACTGATAGAGGGGAAAAGAAGAGAAAATGAGATGTGATCCCTGGGGTCCTATACTACAACCAGTGCAAACATACTGTCCTTCCACAAATTTCTGTTAAATTTAGATCAGCTCAGCTTTGATCCAGCAATTCACATTTATTAACATTCATATTTTGTGTATGTTAATAATAACAAAATCATGGAAACACAATAGTGTTTATGAATATTTAGAAAGATAAAAGCTAATAATTAAAAACAAATAAAAGAGTAAATGACGATTAGTTCATTCCCAAAGCTCATCGCGAATAAAAAAACTTGCATTATGAAGTTTAATTCCAAAGTCTTATGGTTGCAGACGAAGCAAACTTGACCGAACAAAAGAAATGATTCTAAATAATAAAGCACAGAGGGTAATAATAAAGCACATAAGAGGGTAATATCTCACCCTTGTAATGGAAGATACAAATACACTGTCAACCCCACTCATTACCGTTATCACTGGAAGTTTGAGACATTGCCAGTGTGGTTCCAGAGACAGAGTCTTACTATTGAGAGATGAGAGGGACTGAATTTCTTACTATTGGAAAAAGTGTAACCGTCAACTTGGATCACGTGATCACATTATAGTTTTGACATCATTGAATTTCAGAGTTGTGCGACACTCAATCGCCATTTACAGATACCATAGGAATGAATGAGAAGTGCCGTAAGCTGAATCCCACCTGTCGCAAAAAGTCAGTGACTTCTCTTATAAAACGACATTTTATTCAGTGTAAACTCTAAAAATAGTTCTGTCATGACAACTCGTGGAGGGATTGGTATGTTAATGTATTTGGTCTTGGCGGAATAGATCTGCTACGCTGCTGCTGCTGCGGCAGAGCAAGTACCGAGACTTGCTACTGCCAATACATCCACAACATGCTGCTGTGAGCATGTAAGAAATATTGCTGCTGCAAATATAGCATACATGAAATAAGCCCCATATAACATACAGAAATCACCTCGTAGTAGATCTATACAGGTGGAGCTTGAGAAGGTGGAGGGTTTCTAAAGCAAGCTGCAACTGCTACGGCAAGCACTAGTCATATATTTGAATGTTGAGCAGCGAGCTCATTAGCTACTGATACAGGAGAGAACCAATCAGATGTGCCATGTGATAATGATGTCATTAGGTCAGATTGAGTTAGACCTATCGGACTGCGCCATCTAGAGTTTCATGCCAGAACTCTGCATTTCAATCCAAAAATATTGTTTAGTGTAAAACATGCTGAAGATTAGCTGATACACTGTCGATTCATTAAATGATAATCTGTTTCCTCAAAAAAGCTGTTTATTCAGTGTAGTAAAGCCTCTCCTCCATTGACATACATTCAAACAAAACTGCCTCTGGTCTCTTTCCCTGCGTACCGCCAAAACAGAAGCGTTATCATTACCCGTTATGCTTTTTTGGCTAAAGGTTGCTGGTTTGCCTTTCAATGCCTTTCAATGAGCGTCGATACTGAGACGGTGGACTTGCCGCCACAGTCCCTTGCATATGAGGAGATTATGACGGTTGTAACTTGTGCTGTAGCCAAGTTGAAAATCGATTGGCCAGCTGAGAAGCAGGACATTTGTCAAAAGAGTAAATTAGACAAACGCTTTCTGCTTCCTGGTTAGATCACAACCTCCATGCCAGGGCCTTCTGTTTTTTTCCCGACCTCCACACTGAGGTGTCAAGGTCGTAGAATAATCCCTATTCAGATTATATTTCATTATATGATTCATCCCTCTACAGCCCCACAGTTTCTGGCTATTCTAATATTGTGGGGCTGAATGAACAGGGATAATGGACGATGCAGAGGGTGGAGCAGACGCTTCCCACCAAGACGGTGCGTGTCTGCACACCATGGTGGGATTACAGGTGTACAGGTGTAAGACCTGGGTGACAAAGAGAAGGCCATGGATCTCTCTCTCTTTCCGTGCTACAAAGGAAATGGCCAGAGCCATCAGCCGTTCAATGGTAGCCCTAGTAGCGACAGAGAGACATCTGTGGTTGAATCTGTCTGAGCGGCAAGACAAGGACAGAATCTTCCTGCTGGATGCTCTGCTCTTGCCTTCTAGCCTCTTTGGAGACACCATAAATACTGTCATCGAGCTGCTCCAGCAGTCCTCTAGCTCCTCATATTGCCAGGCCCAGAAACGGAGCATCACTACTCGTACCATCCCTCCCCCCATAACCTAACTAAGGTTGTTAAGACTATACTCCAGTTCAGAGTTCCCACAATGAGGAAAAAGTATGCCCTGAAGTGGAAACTTTTCACTTCTTGGTGTGGACAGTGACTGCAAGACCCAGTCAGCTGCCCAGTTGGTACAGTTCTGGAGCTTCTGCAGGAGTGTTTCTCAGCAGGGTTATCTCCCTTCACTCTGAAGGTGTACGTGGCGGCCATAGCTGCTCACCATGCCCCTCTGGGTGGTCAGTCATTGGAAAGAAACCCACTCGTTACTCATTTCCTCCGTGGCACTTTGAGGCTGAGGCCAGCACAGTGCACCAAGGTGCACTTGTGGGACCTGGCGGTGGTTCTGGAGGGCTTGTGCAATTCCCCCTTTGAACCCATTGAGGAGGTTCCAGATAAGTTCCTCACCTTGAAGATGGTCTTCCTCCTCACGATATCATCACTCAGGAGGAAAGGGGATCTTCAGGCACTGTCAGTTTCTCCCTCGTGCCTGGAGTTTGCCCCGGGCAATGCTAGGGCCTTCCTTTACCCGAGGCCCGGGTATGTCCCTAAGGTGCCTGTGCTGCAAGCCTTCTGTCCTCCTCCCTTCAAGGAAGCTAACCAGGCTAAACTAAATCTGCTCTGTCCAGTGCGAACACTGGACACTTGCGTCCACAGAGCTGCCCTGTGGCGTAAGGCAGATCAGTTGTTTGTTTGCTTTGTCCACCTAAGAAGGGCTTTCCGGCGACCAAGCAGACCCTGAGCAGATGGGTGGTAGAGGCTTTCTCTCACTTGCTTACAACTTTGCTGGCCTGCCGTCACCTATGGTGGTCAGAGCCCACTCGACCCTCCAAGGCCTTATTCATGGGTGCTTCCCTGCAGGAAATTTGTGATGCAGCGGGCTGGTCCTCTCCGCCCACATTTGTTTGGTTCTATAATCTGGACCTGGCTTATACCCTAGGATCCCAAGTCCTCTCGTCTTGATGTGTTCGCCTGATAAACACCAGACAGGGACTTGTTAGTATGGTGCAGTGGGCATTCTCATTCCCAAACCATTCCGACACAGCTTGGGTTCCCTGAGGGGGAACGTCTCAGGTTACGCATGTAACAATGGTTCCCTAAAGGGAACGAGATACTGCGTCTCTCTGCCATACTCCCTGCATCCCTTCATTCTATCAGAAGCTAACGTGCTATGCCGGGTGCAGCTTTCTGGTTGCTCACGTCACCCCGCCTGTGACGTCTTCCTTCTCCATTGGACTGAATCCACAAGTGCTTCAGAATGTGGTCACGCAGAGGCGTTACCAAAGCGTTTTGATGCAGCATCTCGTTTCCTTTAGGGAACCATGGTTACATACATAAACTGAGATGACACTCCCACACTGAGGTAATGTCGGGCAGAGTGAGGAGTGGCAAATAACAGATATAGAGAAGACCTGTGGCTGACAAGACTGTGTGTAATTTATTCATGAGCAAGTTACCCAGCCCATTATGATTCAAAGACAGAGCAAGATGGCCTAGATATACACCTATATTCATACCGTGCTCTAAATATATAGAGAAGTGAGTCTTGGTGATGTATTGTCTACTCATCTTTTCCCTGTGAATTTAACAGACCGTTAGAAACTAAAGGCTAACTTTGTGTTAAACTGGATGTTGTACTGACGAGGAACTGTTTCAAATATTATATTCTCAGCTATGTCTATGAATATACAGTTGTTCCTGCTCAATGACTATAAGAAGGATAGTAAAAGACCTTCTTCATTCATGGTTTAGCTACAATTTTTTTATTTCACACAAAATAATACAGAAATATGAAGGGTAAATTGACAATTGACCAACACTATGTTATTACACATGATGATATAGAGAAATGTTAGACTTTGAAACACTATATCATTACATTTGTGAAAAGCAGGAGGAACCTATTCCCTCTATTCCTAGCCATTTCTTGTCCGGCATTTGCTCTCTTGTTTTTCTAAAAGCCTGTTGAAATCAACAGACTTGATGAAGCCATTTAAAGATGTATTTAGCTATGCAAATTTGCACCGTGATGGCACAGTGACAGGTACCTATATACTATGATTAGAGGTGTTAGCGCTCATTAATTATTACTATGTTAAAATTCCCATTAAAGTTTAATGAAGTGGTCAAAGCAGACATGATTGATTTCCCTCCTACTATGATGGAGCGAGAGGCAAATTGAAGGGATTCTGGTAACTCTCTGATTTGGCCTGTAATATCACAGCTATTACATTAATAAGCGTAAGATGTATTTTCCCTTTCACTGGGAAAATGAGGAGGAGGAGAAGGAATTAGACTACACTGAGTTTAATCGATTTAGCACACGCAGAGCCTTCAACATCATAGCAGTATAATTTCACAAAGTGCAAACACAAGACTTACTTCCACCCTTGCCACTCTTCTCCATGCGGTACTGGTAGATATGTAAGGTGAACAGCATGTGGGAGTTGCGGCGGTCTTCCTCATCTGCATCCGGCCGGTTGGTGCTACGTGCTGCGATGGCGGCGTCAAGAAAAAGGGCGGCCTTCTCTGCAGTGGGAGCCCTTAATTCGCTCTGGTTCTGGAGCTACAACATGGAGAGGATTTTTAGGGGGGTGGGGGTGTGTGTGTAAGAGTGGGATTTATTCTGGCTTGTATTGACAAGTGAAACGAAACATGGATAGTGCTAGTTAGTCATACCACATTTTTGGTGATCCAAAATCTTGGTATGACTAACTCTATTTTGTGTTTTTTTTAATGTAAATTCAAGAAAAAAATAGATATTCCAGTTAATTATATACTTTAAATTTAATCTACTTTGATTATTATATCTTGATATTTAGAACTTTTAATTAATAAAAAAGTTTAATTAACTAATAGTTTAATTAATTAATAACATTAATCATAACAAATGAATGGCAAAACAATGCAACAACAGTTTTACATGATGTAAAACTTAATTAAACAAACATTTGATAGTATAATATGGATAATTCCAGTTCTAAATTCTGAATTATATTTAAAGCTTAGATATAAATATATAGAATTATAACATACGCACACACACACACATTTTTGGAAATGAAAACTATGAACTATCTTAAAATGTTTTATTCAATATTAACGTCATACTCAGTAAAAATGAATCTGATGTTATTCAAGTCAAAAATAGTATTTAATATGACTTCATTATTACTACAAAAACCAATAACAGTAATTTTTAAAGGTCAGATCTGGTAGAAATAGAATCTTCAAGTGTCAACTCCAAACTGTACTATTCATTGCATGTTGTCATATGGCTTATCCCTAGTTGGTGTTGACAAAGAAGAAGATCAAGATAACTGAGCCTCTTTACACAGCTCTAGACAATTAAATCAAGTCTCTGGGACAATCAGAGAAACAAATATGCCCATAGAGGGGGTAGGATTACTGATGAGAGTGAGTGGTGGATAAAGAGGGCAAGAGGGCAGCATATATGCTCCTGCAGAAAGCCTGATGAAACAAAGGGAATGAAACATCCACTGGCCATATTGATGGTCCTCTTCAAGGAAACAAGCAATTAGGCTGAATGGAATGGATCTATAGTTTTTCCTTGAAATTCCTGATAAGCTAACTTAATCAGTTGTATTCATCAAAAAGCAGCCATCAAAAAACAATAGTGGCCAACTGCCTGTGTCCAGCAAGACACAAAACTAAAGTAAGGAGACAATGCTAGGAGTAGTAATGGACGTATAAACCCACTCCCCAGATTTGAACTTCACAGGCCTCTAGCCAGTCTTTGATGTGCTGCTTCATATGGATCCCCCCCAAAAACAACATCTGATGCCAACACCTGGCAGTGCTTTTAACTACCCTCTACCTACCCCCAAACTCTACCTACCCCCTCCTGATATTTACCCCCTTCCAACAGAGGGTAAGGGGGAGGGTGGAATAGCACAGCAGCTCACCCAGATGGATCCTGATGGTGCACTGATTAAAAAGAACCACCACAACATCTGGCCTTTGATTTGAGATTTAGTGATTAAGCTCAGCTAAAAGTATTCTGTAATAAATTTTACTGTTAAGTGAGGGGCAGCTCAAATCTATGAAAACTACTTAACTGATAACAAATATGATACAATGATCAACAGAGGTGTGACCTAGGAATTTCTAGATATTGAGTTTTGATCCCATTCCCGTCTCTCTCTAGTGTCTCAAAATAGAAATATATTAAATATGAATTTAATTGAATACTTGCTTAATATGACCCCAAACTAGCATGTTGAACATATTTTGTGTTTTATATTTTTTTTATATTGTAAAATAATAAAATTGTATAATATAAAAATGTATTTATATTGTAAAATTTGACATTATAAATATATATATATATATATACAGTGGTGTGAAAAAGTGTTGTAATGTATTATTTTAATATTATTTTTGTACATTCTACAATACAAACAATATAAAACACAAAATATACACGCTACAGTTGTTTTGACAAATTAATAATTTTATACATCAAGGATGTATCATAATTATCTGTGTAGACTAAGAGTTTCAACAAACAAAGTTTTGCAATATAAAAACTATTTAGAAAAATTACAATAATATAAAATCAATCACTGAAAAGCTTTTTATCGGTCGGCCTCTATCAACAACTGTTCATTTTCCCTTTTTAAAGTGTATGTTACTACTATAAACTGTTGCATAAGATGGATGGTGTACCTTTATGATTTCATAGCCCATTTTTATAACATCAAATCACGAACCAAAACCAAACTTATCACAAATACGAACACTTGAACATACTTCAGTGTGATAAGAAATACCTAAAATTACAGAAAACATCTTTGGGAAAAACATTTATTTGAAGTTTAATTTGATTTATTTGTTTGGATCATGTCCCATTTGTTTACAAGGAGAGGGGGGAGGGGTTTATGACCTATACTCCAGGGGAGCAATCAAAATGTTTTGGCTTCCATTTTCAGGACATATGAGGCACACTTGGTAACTACATGACAAGCAAGACTGGGAGTCCTTCGTCAGGAAAAACAAGCTAAAGTCTATGTCTAGTTGTGGTCTTACTGACCTGTGTGCCACAGATGGGGTCCTCACGCAGGTAGACACCAGGCGACTGGCCGTCCTGCAGACTTCCTGTAGGCACATCAGAAAGCAGGTCCTGCAGGCTCTCGTCCTTGCCGTAGATTTCCACGGCTGACACCCGTACCGAGAAGCGTGTGCCAGTCTTCTCTTTGCGCTCACTGATGAGCTTAAACAGCCAGGAGATGGCACAGGGTGCAATGCCAAGGCTCTGCGTGGAGCTGTCCGAGCCAATCATGGTGTATGTCTTGCCTGGTGAGAGAGAGAGAGAGAGAGAGAGCTGTTGATTCTGGCAAGGTGATGATGATGATGAGCACTCAATGAGCAAGCATTTCAAGTACTGGTATTTGTACAGCTGATTTCTTGAGATATCGTTCCTGAATAAACCACCAGTCATATCACATTATTAGTACTTGAATAGCATCTCTGACTCAGAATCAATTCAGAATTATTATTTTTTTTTTATTTAAGATTTTTCGGTTTTTACTGTACCCTTACAGATGCTGTGGCAAGGGGGTGTGGTAAAACGTAGCTGGCAATGGGAGAATGAGTCGGGAGACGAGCGATAAGAAAGTAGGTTAAGTGTTTGACGATTACCACCTGTCTCCGATTTCAGTGACTTGCCTGGAGAGAGTGGATATAAGACACGACAGAACCAGGGTGCGTTTCCCAAAAGTTAGCCAAATATGGTCGCAATTTCCATCGTTACTAGTCTCAGCTTCAGACGTCATGCCCACGGACTGTTGGCTGAAGGTTTGATGCGTAAGGCATGCTGTCACGAATCCGGTCCATGAACTTTCCATTTCATTGACTCTCGCACTACACAAACTGTTGCATAGCACCCCGGACTACATTTCCCATCATGCATATAACACATGCAAAATGGGAAACACTTTGGCAGTTTAACGGTCCATCTGGAAACAAAGCAGTTGTGACTCCAAACCCCTCATTGATGAAGAAATTTGTTGTGTTTACAACTGCAACAATGATTACTTATCAGGATCAACTAAACACCGGATTTTCAAAAGTATGTGAAGTTCACGGCATAGACTCTTTATGACTGAAGATGACATTCTTTTATGAATGATTAATTGGCTGCATGCCGGTCTGTTATTGTAGGGGCATCGACTTTACACAGCCCTAAAAATGATGCTCAACAAAACAAACTGTGATTGATTGGTTTACATGTCTGTCAGACGGTCTATTAGGTGGCCAAGTTGGTCAATGAAAGCTGTAATGGAGTCAAGACCTTCTGCTGTCTATATAAGACTACATTGTAACCAACATAGTTCAGTTTAGTATTTTCCGAATCAGTAGTTTCAAAGTTGTTGAAAACTGCCGCTCCCAACCTGTGGTTAAAAACATAGTTTCTTGATAATAAGTGGACTTAAATAGATTACGCACTTGAGCATAATAAGCAAGCTAACACGTAGTATAATCTATATCTTTCATTCCATAAATGTACAAATTTCATTCCACATCTTTAAGTTCGCTAAGAGAGTTAAAGCGCCATTTCTGAAAAGTGTGTATGTGGGTACTTGCTCGAGTACCACGGGGGAAACCCGGAGTGATGAAAGGAAACCCTCAGAATAATGCAGAACAGAAATAGCGAATCAGTACTCAGGTGCCATATTTGTTATTTACTTCAATAATCTGAAATTAATTTGATCTCAAACTGAATAATTAGCACAAGTTATAACCACCACCTGCTTGACGTAATTAACGACAGGTCTAACAAACATGGTTTGAACGACAAATATGCAACGTTTATGGGAAACAGTCATGACTCATGTCCTTTACAAATCTTACACCAATTGTGAATATGACATGAGACACTGCATTTTGTCAACAGCTTGGTTTCTATTTCTGCTTCATCATGTTGGTTGGCCCCACCCACAAATCCCATCAGTCCAAAATCAAGCTTCACACAGCCATCAAATATGATTGGCTGTGACTGTATTGCGTCGCACAGCATTTTTGCATTCATTGGGATCTTACTGCATCGCATCACGTTTGGAGTGTAATTGTATTCTTTATTATAAAAGAATAAAGTTTGTTTTCTTTTCATCACAACGTAATTACTTTCTCTTCCGTGAAAGTAGTTTTCTTAACATAACCAAGTGGAAGGGTAAAATAATAAATAAGAGGATATGTTAAAATGTAAATAATTCGTATGTGGAATGTGTTTGTTCACAATAAAATTATATCTCATATACAGGAAAATCTCTACATTATTTCCCTTTAAAATTTCAGTTTTATAAATGTTACGTTAGAGAAGTTTAAGAAACGACATGGTTTAGAGCATCATTTAAACAATAAATGAATAAATAATAACAAAACAAACAACTAGAGATGAATACAATCCCACATGGACAGTCTGGCTTTAAAAGAGTCATAAATAATGCTTAAACACTTAGACTGCATGTAGTAAATGATGCAGGAAACCATTGCAACATCTAACAAGCATAATTGGCGATAGTGCAGAACTCTGATGCAGTCTACTGTGAGGGTCAATTAGTCCACTAGATTAGCCTCTAGTCATTCATATACACACACTCACAATTAAATGCCCCACTCATGCCCATTCTGAAAAGCAAAAGCACTTTTTTTAACTTCGGTTTTGATATTAGACATCAAAGTGTCTTGCAAACTGTGGAACAAGATCAGTGGGTGTCACATTCAGTTCACTGAAGATTATTAAGGATAACTTACCAACTTTGACATGACCGAAGCAGAAAATACATCCATCGGCTCCGTTGACCACTGATTGAATAACTTCAGCCACTGTCCCTGAGCAAACTTCAGCCTGTGGAAAACAATGAAACACTCAAAACTTATCTGGTATTATAATAAGTTAACACATGCATCATATAGCTAGTCAGCTATAAATAAAGTCAATGGGGTCCAAAATACTTATACATACATTCTTGTATATACACATACTGTAAATAAAAGCAAAAACCATGTAGACATCCAAGATCATTTTAGCACATGTACTATATTGCAGTTCCCAATATACTATAAATAAAGTATATTTACTTGTTTTTTTTAAGGGCAACTATGCTGCACTGAGGGAAAATGTTTATTTCAAAGTCTAAAGAACAGTGCACATCAGAGTCTGAGTAATCAATGTTCTGATGGGTTTCAACATTCAGTTGAGCTGTGAAACGTAACCAAACCTTTTTTGGCACAGTAGAAAGTAGCTAATCTTTTCTTTGATCCGGAGATCATTTATTCAATAGCAAAAGAAAACTACAGAAAGCACCAACAAGGCAGATCCTCATCACAGATTCATCAGACATGGGGGCCTTTACACCGGCCGCACTGTGCAGCCATAACTCTACAATCTGTTCCACTAGCCTCAGTCCCTGGAGACAATTTGCAGCAATTTCCTCCCATACATCATAACACACACACACGCACACACACACAAAAACGGAACAACAGCTCAGTGAATATGTCCCCGCAGTCTCACTAAACCACAAACACAGTAGATTTTAGAGGATTTACAGTTACATGACTTCACTGGCACTGAGAACCGAGACCTCAAAGCCTTCTGCTGGCCGTGAGTAAAGGAACTCTTAATCGATAAGCTCCATAGATCTTGTCTTGTGCATGTGAGTTCTTTAACTAAAACTTATATTACAGTTCAGTTCCTTAGCAAAGGAAAATGGCTTTGCTGTCCAATATCAACATATTTTAAAGTAGCATCCAAACTGAAATGGAACCTCAAAAGTGAATATTTTGGAATGTTACTCATAGGCAGCAACTCTAATATATTGTAATAGAGTTTGTTGTTAGCACATTGCTAAGCTAACAACATGACACTTCAATAAGCATATACATATAGTTAACACAAATATTAGGTAAAATAGAATGTTTAATTAGACTTAAATATTTTTATCAATGTTTTTGGTACAGAAGGAAATGTACTGATAATCAAAATTTCTCATAACACTTCCACCACTCGTTTTTTACATGTATACTAATGTCGTATGACCAAAATGAGCATAGTAAGCACGTACTCAAGCCGTACAGCCAGATTTTTTGATAACAACAAACTACTGAAGACAATTATAGATGCCTGTGTTGACAAATGTTAATGTGAGGGAATTAAGAGAACTCATAAATTCTGGAGATAAATAACACTGACACTGGACATGGTTACAACATTCTAATGACCTGCGTTCATGCACACTGTCAAATGGAGTATATTTGATTGGCTATGAATTCGGATGTATGCATACGCTAAGCAGTTATGTCAAAACTGAAGCATACTTTTGGCGTAAAAATTTGTCCAAAATTATGTATCTAAGATCTATAGTATATTAGAAGACACCATATTGTCCCTGTCTGTCTTTGCTTGACATATTTTGAAGCAGAACTTATAATATCTGGCTTCAGTACTTCAAAATGACAACCTTAAGTGGCTTTATGTCACACTTAATTTGCTCACACTTAATCATCTTCAAGTTTGTGTGTCTCCTAAAGTTCCTCTTTCCTATTTGTATCCATTAGTTAGCCACTTATCTAAAGATGGATGCCACTGCAGCTTTGGAGGACAGATAATGAACTGTGAATAAGCTGCTAGATATGCAAGTCTGGAATTCAAACTATTTTCTCTACTTAAAGATACAGCTGTTGGGCTCATACTTTGAAGAAAGATGGCATCCCAAAACAGGCCTTTTTACATTAAGCCCCTTGCCCTGCAAAGAATGTGTGCGTGTGTTTCTCAAATATATTTTTAACACTAACAAAATATTTTCACTTCAAAACTCAAAAGCAAATGGCAACAAAATGATAACATCTTCACAGCGGCTCTTACTTGAGAGGCATCTTGGGAAAAAACGGCGTCGAAGGCAAACATCTTTGGGGCGGGCAGCACTGCTCGTCTATGCACTGAGGTGGGCTGTGTGTTGAGTGAGGGATCGTAGAGGGTCAGCTGTTTCTTATGGGTGTCCACCTTCAGGAAGGACATGGACTCGGATGAATCCACAACCCCCAGAGATGGACAGATCCGAATCATAACTTTGACCTGGAACAAAAAGAAAACAATGCTATTAAAATATAAGCAGAAGCAGAGAATTACATTGACACTATAGGTCACATAAAGTGATTGATAAGTCAATGACAAGAAATAGCTTCCATGATTTCCAAAGGAAAGTCTAGTTTAAACACATGCCTAATTCTTAGAATTTTAACTTTGTATTCATGTTGGTTTCATGCAGTTTTGAAAGTGTCAAAACTCTCAAAATTATTTCGATAAAAGCATCTGCCAAGTTCACAAATGTAAATGTAAAATGTCATGTGGCATAACCATGAAGTAAAAAGTAATGGCATATTTTCCTTACACTCTGTGTAACCATGTGAGTGAACAATGTATTAATAAAAATCATAGTTTTTGGTAAATCACACCACATGACATTTTACAACCTTGTTATAAAAAAGGTTAACGTATCTGAACGTATCTGAAATTTCATTCAAACAAACAAACAAACAAACAAAAAACATATCATTAGCCCTATCAAAAAAAATTGCCTTAGCACTTATGACTGTGGAGTAGCTGTTACTGTTTCAACAAGAACTGCTTTCAAGTCAAACACAGCTGAAAAAGCTGAAAAAGAGAGGGAATGTTCCTTGAAAGAAAAAAAAAAAACTTTATCGTGTCATCACTGTTGACCACATACAGAGTAAACTAACAAAACCAGCCATTAACTAATATACTGCTTTTGGTAATACCACACATTGTCACAGTTGTGTCATGGTTCACTGCTAAGACCATTTGCAGCGAATACAGTAAAGCAAAACAAACATACTGTAAGAGAACCTCGTGCCCTTAATACAGCATTCAGAGCTGCTCAAAGCCACACTATTCCACGGTTGATTTGTAGCAGAGATATAATTACAACATTCGGGCTCCAGTGCTACGAAACAATGTCTGCACTGCTGATCATCTTCCACGGCACCCGGGGCCAAGCGGCATGCCTGCGCCACAGCGGCGGCCTGACGTGAACTCCCCTTCCCCCTCAGGGGCCGATTACACTGATGGACATGTGCACGTGGTGAACGAATTACGCCGGCCGTGACATTGGAAATAAGCTTCCATATATGACTGGCCCCCAAATGGAACCAGCCACCCAGACACCACAGAAATGTGGGCTTGAACCGTTGAGTTTTACATTTGTTGGCAATTTGATACGTGAGGAGAGTTTGATCCCCCCATAGCATGGCTGCTGGCTTCACACCTCCTAAACTCTGGCCTAGAAATTATGTCCCACAAGTTTCTGAGGCACTCCAAACAGTAATTATCTTGATGTGTCAGAATCTACCGACAACTTGTGCTCTGTAATAATTTTAAGTTTTGAGGCATATAATAGCTTTGTGTGAGGAACAGAAAACAATATTAAGTTTAAGTAAGTACGAACCGTCATTGTAAGTCAGACTAGTTTTTGTGGTATGTTTCGCATAAGTCAGACCGGCGTCAGCATATTTGTAACTGATTAAGCATGTTGAATCATTGTTGGAGTCTGTGAGTGAGGGAGATCACTCTGATTGGCTGATTAGCTTAGTGAACAAGAACAAGAAGAAAAAACGGAAGAGACTAAAGCTAGCAAACAAAGTCAATAGGACTCACAATAAAGGCTCTTCTATTTTTCCTCTTCATCTCATGATTTTCATCAAATCTGTCTTTGATGAGCGAGATTGGTGTAAAAATGGTAAGCAAAGTGCTTTATTTATGGTTTGTACATTTGCGGTCATAGCTCTTCTGGTTTCTCTTATTGAATGATGAATACAGACTACTGCTGCCTGCTGGAATGTAGAGCGATTTCCTCTCACAGTTGGCTGTAGTCATTTTACAGCACTTTGCGGTGTATTAATGCACAACTTTTTGCAAAATATTTGGGGTTTTAGTCATTTTCAACCAAAAATGAATAAAAAATCTTCCCATACATCATTCACTCAATCACATTTGCGCCCATTCAAACTTGCATGTCACAACTGGTCATGAGACACGTGAGAACCAATGACACCAAATTGACATCATTAATAACGTGAATGGGATTTCAGAGCTCCATTGGAGCTATTTTCAGCTTGTTCTTCACACAAATCTATTGCATGGCTTCTGAAGTCTTGGAATATAGTGCAAGAGTCATAAGATCCACTTTGATGTTGTTTTTGTCCATTTTTGGAGCACGATAGCAGCTGGAATTACAGCACATCTCTTGCATCCTTCTGGACAATTTGGTCATTGTGCAAACAAAATGGTTACAGACGGCTGGGCCATTATTCTAATGCATGTAGCTTTTTATAGATCTCCCAAAAGCTGCCAACAACTGGAGTCCATTCAGGCAGCATCAGATGCGTGTTTGCAGTAGTAGGAACAGGAAGCTCATTAGTGAGGCTGGGATGTAATGAGTCCATTCTCAGTGGGTACTTATCAATCATTTCAGTGGGCTACAGCTTTTGGCATGATGTTCTACAATCATCTCTCAGAACAGGTGGCATCTAATCTGGAACAAATCCTCTCCATCACTATATATACTGTAATATGGTGCTAAAGACAAACCCTCTGGACAATGAGGAGGGGTGGTGTGTAGATTCTGAACAACTAGCTACGCTTGGCCACAATCATAATCCGCGATCCCAAGCACACAATCTGTTCATCATCAGCAAAATAACCATCACTTTCTATTTGGGTTCGACTGGATATTGGATGCTAAGTATTTCAAACATTTTGTAATGGTGAGAATTCCAAATCAACAACCTAAATGGTGCAGTTAAAAGAAGAAAGCATTTGTCATACTGCTCTGATGTGGTGTGCTGGTTGTCTGACCTTGCCCATGCCAGGGTTCTCCTTGGCCTTTGTCCCCGCCCTGAGAAGACATGGTGGAGCAGGTGGAGGCGAAACCTGGAGGACAGCACTAAAGTTAGTAGCGTAGATAGAGGGCTCCTGGGGGTATACCAGTGGCGGCTGCTGCTTCTTTCGTTTGGATGATAGATTCAGCTTCTGAGCAGCCCTGAGAATATAGACAAAAAAAAAATAAAATAAACAAACACACATTAGGAGCTTATAATATTGAGTCAAATGAATGTGAGAACTTTTTTTAGGTTTGTGCATTATTTTTTGGTTTGAGAAACAGATCGTCATGCAATTCATGCCAGAACCAGAACCACGAGAACATATGACCCACCTGTGTTTGCAAAAACAAGACCTATTCAGGTTATCCAATCACAACAGATGACATGTATATATAGAAGTCTTAAAGACACAGTAGCAACAACTGTCTGTTCAGTTCTAAAGTTTTGGGCAAAGGTTGGAAAACCCTTATGAAAAACAACATTTTGGTGTACTTTGTGAACTTCAGCCAAATATATATACATTATATATACACAAAGGTGTAGAATGAGGTATTTTGTAGCATTAAAAGCAAAGGTTCGTCGACCAAAGTAGTCGACCAAAACCCCCCAAATCCAATTGCTCTCTCAAAGGGGGTTCCATTAAAATCAAGCCAAATCCCTTTGTCACCACAGCGAAGTGATTTTCCAAGGAACCCTACATGTTTTAAGAATATTCTTTTTCACTCAGACAGATGTGTGTATGTAAGAAAATCATTTTTGGTCTTTTCCTGATTGATTTAATGGTAGAGCTTGACATTTAAAACTCAATGCTATAAAATCAGACCTGAAAGGTCAAAAGCCCCCTATCGCATTGCCAAAGTAAACACAGACCAACTCCGTCTTTCCCCACAGGCAGTCTTCCCCCTCTTTATTTCACAACTAAATAGGCACACTGGGCTCAGAAACCCTTGAAAAATGTCCTCTAAAAATGTAAAATGGTGTCTAATGGGGTCAGCCCTGTGGTTAGCCCTAACATTAGCCATTTGCTAAGTTTGGCTTTACAGTGACCCAGTTACAATCTTGAAATGAATCTAAAAATCTATGTGAGATGTCACTCCTGGACCCCAGAAATAGTAGAGCAATAAGAGCAACAAGCAACAAGACCTTTACCTTCCCAACAAGCTATATCATAAGACTGAACTTTTCAAATGTTCTTGTGATTGAATGAACCTATGAGTAAAACCAGTGTGAGAGGAACGAATGAGTGCAAGTGAGGGAAACTAAAAGATTGAGAGTGAGAGAGAGAAAAGAGAAGTGAAAAACCAAAGGCTATCGAGTGACGTTTTGGGGCTCAGCTCACATTAAGAGGTGTATTAAGGCTGTTCTCTTTGGCTGAAGTGTAACAGTGGAGAACTAACTAAAGGAAAGCTATCTGCAGCACAGCAGTCTTTGACTAAATCTGACTGTGATCACACTAAATGCAGCAGTAATCAAAAGTGAAGTACACCGAAAATCACACTCTGAACAATACTTAAATGCTAAGAGCACACATTACAGTAGCACATTGGATCGCTAATGTAATTGCCATCCCACTCTTCTTTTTTCATCCCTTACACACATTATAGAGAGCATTTTTTAAAAGAAGAGAAGAATAACACATCAGGTGAGTTGTACATGTGCTCTTAGTATATTGGTTAGATAAGGTTTTGAAAAACTTGTACACTATTTTTTAGGTAAAATTAAAATTTACTGGCTATAAAAAAATTTAACCATAGAGTAAAAGGTAAGTTTCTTACATATTCAGTACATGTGAGTGTACACATTTTAATCATTAAGTAAGGTTTTTTTTAATTAAGGTAAAAAGTACATGTTTAAAATATCAGGAATTATTAATTAAAGAAGATAAGTATGTTTTTGGAAAGTCACACCACTCATCATTTTACAACCAGAGCTAACCTGAACTAAGGTAAAATTATTTTCTTTTATTTATTTTTTAAACAATTTTTTTAGCATGTTTCTGCACAATGGCAGCACCACATGACTTTGTTAGTCACTATATCAGAATTTTAAATGGCCTTTTTTTTTATTAATACATACTACAAACTATTAATTACATTTATTTAAAATATACGAGAAAATAAGTGTCACATGGATTTTTTTTAAGGCTTCCCATAAAACTATGCTCTCAGTTAATTTTTGTAATTCTAAATCCATCACGTTTGCATTATAGGAGTACAATGCAAACGTGATGAATTTAGAATGACAAAAATTATGGAATATTTGTATGCTAATTATGTTTGTGCAACCTGTGATAGGATCAAATCAAATGAAAGTCAGGAGATGGGAAAGCAGAAGAGAACAAGAGGGAGTCAAATCTGGGCATTATAGAGTGTGCTTGTGACAAGAAATGTCTTTCTTGCCTTTTTTTTTTCTCTGAGACGCACAATCCCTGATCATTAGTGTACGCACCAGCCCTTTGGACGTTCAAGTGTGTGTTCCCCAGTATGTCTGGCAATTCTACACCCTTCTTTCTACCCCTCTCTGCATCACTCCATACCTCTAGAAGTGACAACCCCTCCCGTCCTTTTTACTCTCCCTCCATTTTCTCTGCCCCACCCCTCTTTTCTCTAGCTCCTTACAGCCATCCGTGTCAGCCCGAGAGCACACTCAGAGAACACACTGCTAGCAGATGAAATAGATATAACATCCAGGAGGAATACAGGAGCGGCCCCTCCCCGGGGAATCGATGGCCCACAAGAGGATGCAAGAGAGAGAGAGAGAGAGAGAGAGACAGAGAGTGAGTGAGTGAGTGTGTGTGTGTGTGCGTGTGTGTGTGTGTGCCTGCATGTGTACAAACAGATGCAGAGGATTAAAGAAATGTGTGAACACTGCATTCAGAAAGCATTATGAGTGAAAGACAGAGAAATTAACAAGTAGTCAATAGAAGTTTTTGTGTGTGATGATGTAACGTGCATATATTTCTCTTGTAAAATTATCTTTAAGAATGTAAAAAATATTGGTATAAATATATGAAATAAAAGAATATTGAACTAAATTTCTTGAATTGAATAAAATATGAATTAGAAAATAAAATAAATGTATTTAGGTTTAAACATTTTGAATACTACAAGTCTACATTTATAATCAGGTTGACCAGAAATGTTGAAATTAAATAAAATAAAATAAAATATTAATTTTTGTTTTCTTTAAATTGATCTGGTAATCCGTTTTAAAACAAACACAATCAAACGAATGAATGAATGAATGAATGAATGAATGAATGAATGAATGAATGAATGAATGAATGAATGAATGAATGAATGAATGAATGAATGAATGAATGAATGAATGAATGAATGAATGAATGAATGAATGAATGAATGAATGAATGAATGAATGAATGAATGAATGAATGAATGAATGAATGAATGAATGAATGAATGAATGAATGAATGAATGAATGAATGAATGAATGAATGAATGAAAAATAATTTAGGGATGTTCAGATACTTTCATTGAAAAACATTTTTTTGTAGTGAATGAACAGAATGAATATTCTGTTATTGTATATTCAATCTTTGGGGAAACCCCCCAAAATGCAACTTATAAATTGGGAAGGTTTGAGATTAAATGCTTGTACAGTAATAAAGCACTTCACGAATCCACAACAACAGCTCAAGCATTCTCAGCACACATACCTGTACACTAATGCTGAAATTAATTGCTTGTTGAAGCACACATGCTCTCTCCCTCTCTATTTCATTCTCTCCATCTCCTCAAAAAAAAATGGCTCAGTTCATGAATGGAGAGCAGCAATAAAGCATACGTCCATGTGCTTGCACTTTTTACTTGTCCACCAGCTCAAGCTCACATGCTGCTCTAAACAAACATGCTTTGACATGTTCCACAGTCAATGAGCAATCCATATCCCAGGTATGTATAAACAATCAGACAGCAGCCTTTGTAGAGTTTGGCAGGTGAGCTCAGAGGACGGAGCGAGAATTCCTGGCGTTAAGACGGGTGTGTTGCAACTGACGTCTATGGGTCAAAAACCACTGCACACACACACAGACACACAGAGAGAGAGAGAGAGTGAGAGATAAAAAAACCTTTAAAAGTACTCACACTTCTTTCCAATCCATCATCTAATGTATTCACAACTCATAGCCAGAACGACGCAGGCGGGACGTAAAAAAACTGTACTGTCTGTGTGTTCATATTTTGCCATCAAAAAAGAGCGATTCAAAAACAAACTAGTTAAAAAGTCATTGCAAGTGGTTCTCCGGTGATCACTGCCCATTCTCAATGCACAAACATCTGCAGATGATGGAAGTTTAAAGTCATTACATTATCTCCAGAACTTTTCTTCTTCACATTCATGTCATTTAATTCCCCTTTGCACCATCCAGTGAGCACCAAACCACACTAGTACTTCTCTCTGCCTTTAATGCTCTCCCTCCCTGGAACAGTGTCAGTTAGTCCATTTCTTGTGTCAGGCATCCTGGTCCTTTTTGTCATCTATTCCTCTTCTTATCCCTCTTGTGGAGGAGAGGGGCTGGAATCCAGCAGTCGGGATTCACCTCTTGCTGCCGGAGGAGTGCTGGCAGCTGTCCTGCACTGAAACACATGCACACAATTCCTCCCTCTCTCTTTCTTTACATAGTCCACCCCCTTTTCACTCCCCATGGCCAGAAAAGGAATCAGAGCTTTGTGTTGAAATTGGAATGGATTTGAGTGTGTGTGTGTGCATAGAGTTGGGGGCTGAGGAAGGGGATTTTGAAAGTGAGTGGATGTGTGAACCAATGCACGTATTATGCCTGGCTTGCTTATCTACTGTTGTGAGAGCCAAACAATCTGGCTTGTTGTCAATAATCTTTGCAGGCAGCCTTCTCTGCCTTTCAGCTTTTGTCGAATTAGAAAGAGGAATTCCTCAAGCCGACTGAGTCATTAGCCTGTAGAGCCATTAGCTTGTTGTAAGGATTTCTTTCGCTTCGTCCAGATAGCCTTTGTAGATAATTGCCATCTTGGCCCTATTTACCATCCTTGACATTTCTTTTATAGTAACAAGGTCTTTTTTCTTTCTCTTGACAAAGCTCCAGACACTATGGATCACCGTGAGTGATATCAGACTACATTACTAACCTGTATCTCCAACTATTATCAATCACCATAAGATCAGCAGGTTGTTTACAACAAACATATGTGTTTTTTATCCTTTTATGGATGCTATGAGTTATCAAACTACAAGCAAATCTAAAAGTATGGCATAAAATGCTCTGGGATCAGTGTAGATGATGTTTTTAATAACTATCGATGTGAAGAAATAATCAAATAGTATGTTTTTGGTTTGCCATGAACCCCAATAATCAGAACATTCAATGAGAAACAACCTCAGCTACTTCAATTTGCCAGCCTGAAATCAGAGCCAAAACATATCCAGGACATTGCTTAGTATTGGGAAAACAAAAACAATATCCAGTAGAACAGGTCATAGTCAGTCTCTTATACCAATGAAGGCACATTAAGTCCTCAGTCACTTACTAAAGTAATGAATGTGCCAATCAAGGCTTAAACTCTTCCTGTGATTAAGGCACTATGACATCACTTCATGGGCATCGAAAGATGATGTCATACTCTTTTACCCACAGTCACTGGCCTGAAACAAGATTTAGTAGTCAGGTCAAAAGGCTGAGAGTAGAAACCCACGCATCACAGAGAAAGCTTTCAGTGTCCAACAAGATTCATCAAGCTATTGAAACATGTTGCAGTACAGTAAGATATGTTGTATGTATGTTGAGCTTTCAAGTAGTCAGACTCCTAAAATGATATATTATATATAGTATATATATATATACAGTATATAAGGCAGAATAGGCAGTTTAGCAGAATGTTCAAGCTGCTCTTTTCCATACAATGAAAGCTTTTAGGTGTGCTGTCCTGTTAAAAGTAGGCTACAGTAGCCTACTTTCTTACATCAAAATATCTATTCCTCTCATGTATCTTTAACATTTACCTAATATTTGGCTACTGTTTAAGTTTCTAAGTTTCTCCTATAGCCATAATAAGAACCATAGATGCAACATAAGACATGTGAGACAGGATTTCTTTAAATAACCAAAGACATATGGAGTTGGCTGTACAGTAACCAGGAGTCTTAAGTTTCTTTCCCACGGAGGCAAGAAACTGTGTTGTGACAGAATGAAATCCAGAAAGAGTGTGTGAGAAAGTTTTTAAAGTGATGCTGGTCCACAGCTGCACTTTGACTGAAATTATCAATCACTTGAATATCATTCTTTATATTTTCTGCAACATACTTTCTCGCAATATACTTTAGTGCTAAAAGGGTTTGATCATAAGTGCAAAGCAAAAATCTCAATCTACAGGAAGTACTAAGTACAAAAGTAAGAAAAGAATAAACTCAATCTCATTCACTGGAATAATTAGATGAACAGTACAGATATTATTTTGTTGTAAGCAGCGGGAAAGGGGGTCTGCTCTCAACCTCCATAACTAAACACTTCCTTCGAGCACTTATGACCTGAGGCGTCAGTCACCCGGTAACATTATCCCTCATTAAAACAAAGTGTACATGAGAGCACACTGTGTGAAATCTGTAAAATTGGAGCATTATGTCAATACAGAAATCACCACAGGGCAGCTTTGGCTGTTCATTGAGCTACTACTGTAAAATATAGCCTAATCATAATGTAGTGTAGCTCATAATTACCATAAGTCATTGAGATGTGTAAAGTGATGGGTTACTACATATTGCATATCACAATTGTGTAAATGAGATCAGATGTGCTATAGAGTTCCTTAGTCCCCCTCGTGGAGAGAAAAAACTGGCCTGGTCACAGTTCTTAAATACATTATATAGAATTATTATTAGAAACTAAAAAAATATATAGAAATTATTATCTGTGGTAACTGACAGCATGCTAAAATGTTATCCATAGATATTGATTTGTAAAAATAAATAAATAAATACATTTAAAAACAGCTTCTAATATTTCCAACACATGTAATAAGAAGATTAAAAACAATAATGCTAATAATCCACTCAACAATGAAAGATCCAATGAGGCATAAAAAAAGAATACAGAGTGTGAAAAATCAAGAAAAGTAGGGACAAACGACAAGGTGGAAGGAGAATAAAAAGAATAAAATTGCATCAAATGTGTGGAGAGCGAGGGACAGAAATATATGGACAGACAGAAGGGGAGAGGAAGGGAGGGGGAGGCTGAGTATGAGACACAGAGGTGAAAAACCAGAGAGCCAAAAATCTGAAAATGAGATGGAAATTAAAAAAGAAAGAGGGTGAGGATCTCCCGAGAGTGAAGAGAGACGTTGGTAATGACAAGCAATAGGGACCTCATTAAGTAGTCTAGAATTTTGCTTGAGTTGCGGTAAAACATGCTACATGAATAAGTATGAACTGTTCACTTGGGTGGTATTGGGCTGGGAAATCAGGGGAAGGTTGAACACTAATTAGACACAATGCTGTTTTCAGATTTTTTTTTTTTTTCAAAGCTTAACCGGGTGGATCGTGATGGGATTGTGAGCCGCTGCTTTTGTTCTCTCCAGCCACAACAGAGGATATTCGGGCTGGATGACCTCATGGGAATTTTCAACTTCAACCACATCTGTGGTCTGAAAAGACAATAGGTAATAAACCTTTAAATGTATATTCCACTCGGTCTGGTAACACAATTAATAACCTTGGTTGATCTGATCTGTATTCCACAAATCCGGGCAAATCGGAGACCTCTTTAGAAGAGCCGTCGGTTCCCTCTTTTTCCTTATTTACTGTTTTCCCTAGTGAAATGAGTTTCAATTGTTATTTAGGGTTTGTTTTAATCAGCATTCTCGAGAAATGAAAGCTTTGAGACGACTAAAAAGCTGGTGACGGTGACTTGTCTGTCATGCTTACTGTGTGAAGTACAGAGCTAAAGCAATTAAGAATCAATCCTTGTTACGTTACCAAACCGTGGGAAGCCTGAGAGCAGCTACAGCCTCTATTATGAGCAGAGTGCTAGCATATATTTCCAACCACCAAGTATGTATTTTCCCGCACTATACAAGAGATTAACTATAATCTCAGTTCAAAAAAATACTTTTTTAAAAAACCCAAAGGCCTGCAAACAACACTTTTTCCTGACTGAAACAGAGACCCCCTAGACCATACGGCACTTGGAATTTGACTGATTTGACAGCATTTATTTCCTCTATAGTGTTGCAGCAAACATCAGCTCTTCTACAGCCCCATGTCTATTGAGTCCATGCACATGAGTCAGCAGATTCATGCCGACTAGGGGACTCACTGATGCCTGCTGCTCTTCCTGTGGTGACCGTATGCAAGTGGGCTGGCTAGTCTTCCTTACACAGCAGTTTTCAATCTTTCCCCTGAGCTGTCACAGACCCCCAACTGTAAGCATGAAAAACACCAACTGTTTGCTGTATATGTCCTTGTTTATTTAGGAAAAAGGTTTAGGTGGGTGCTATACTATGCCTGCTTTGCATAATTGTCCCTAAAAATGCCATGTTCGTTCTGTATCTTCTGTTCTGCCCTGTTCCATACTTCAAATTTAATTTGAGCCCTTTTACACTTGGTATTAATTAATCCTGGGTGTTTCAATAAAGTGAAAGGAAGTGTATCGGTTCCCTCAAAGTACTTTTGAATCTGTCCAAGGATGCAGACAGATGTGTGCAGAGTGTGAAAAGTTAAAGCACTGCATGTCACAACTGCAGAACTAACGCTAAATTATGTATGACTGTGTCCCAAAAAAAACACTGAAGGATCACCTACTTGCACATAAGGTCTTCAATGTGACATATGAAGTGATGGACACTATTGGTCAAAGGTTTGGAAAAATTATGTTTTTTAATACTTTTGAAAGAAGTATTTTATGCTCACCAAGGCTGCATTTATTTGACCAAAATACAGTAAAATATATGATGTGCAAAAAGCTGGCGATGTTTTGATGAGGAAACAGGTTTAGTTATCTGGTATTCTATATTCTGTAAATGAATCGCTGTTTGTGTAGAACAAATGCAGAAAGCTTCAAGGTTGTGACGCATTAGAGAGAATCCATTGTGATGCTAAAACGCTGACAGTACATTTGTTTCACAAGTGCTTCAAAGGTGAGTCTGCCTCCTTTCAGACAAAACAAAGAAGCTTTAGTGTTCTTCGTGTTTTCAAGGTGATAATCACCCCAGTGAGAACTGTTTGGGCTGAGAGACTCACAAAATGGGGGTTATTCATACAACCTGGGGGGGGGGG